>NC_057795.1:636239273-636241118 GCF_018294505.1 Triticum aestivum | reverse complement strand
GAAAACAAGAAACTGAAAAAATGCGGATGCACATCATGCTTCACCTTTTTATGATGTGCTTCACGCGGGAGCACATCCGTGCTTCATTTATGGGAGGCACAAAATCGCAAATGCGCTTCATGTGAAGCATGACCATGCTTTAAAAAATTCACACGAGGGTAGTTCCTACAATGAATCGGACTTTGGCAAAGCCACCCATTAATCGTAATGGAACTCCGTGCAAAGTTTGCCCCTGTAATATGAGTTACCACCCCTTGATCACTTATAGTGCCCCAAACATCCAACTGCATTTTCCAACTGAAATAGAAAACGACTACCAAAATTGCATTGTACACACACAAAAAAGCACATGTAAAAAAACATGAAAAAGGCAAAAAAAAATGAGGCAAAATTCAAAAACCAAAAATTCATGAAAACAATATGCTCCCGCAGGTGCGCCCGAAGTGCGACACTTTGGCGATTGGGCACACCACTTGGCGTGCTCGCAGTCCACCAAAACTTCTGATGCGGGAGCCTTCCAGGGGTGCCCCTAATTAGTGCTCCCGTTCGATGGTCACTTAGCGATGGCAATCATCATACCCTGGGAGCAATTAATCGGGTTCCCTTTTTCATCTATGCTCGTATGATCATTTCATATTTGATGAATAAAGTTCTATTATTGTAAAAATAATGGTACCACTTTTTAAAAAATTAGGGTGCACCTGCGGGGTCACTCTCTGCACGGAAGCACTCCAGCGGCTTTAGGTGGTGTGTCCAATCCCGCCACATGTTGCATGCTAAACGCTTCCCCATCAGGGGTGTTTTTTTTGTTTTTTCTCTGCCTTCATGGTTTTGTTTTTCTTTTCTTTTTTGTTTTCCATTTTTTTGGTTTTTGTCTATCAGAAGCGTCGACATGTTGTGCTTCTGTGTGAAATAGAAATGTGCTTCTGCTCGAAACATCGTTGTGCTTCATTCCATGGGAGCACAAGTATGCTTCACATACGAGCATAGGTGTGCTTCGCACGGGAGCATAGGTGTCTTTCCTCACAAATCACAGTTTACTTTGCATTGGGGGCACAATTTACTTTACATGGCAACACAGTTGTGCTTCACCCCATGGGAGCACTCCCACGAGGAGCACAGGTGTGCTTTCTCACGGGAATAAAGTTGTGTTTCATCTTGTGGAAGCACAAGTTAGTCCTAGTTGAGGGCACAATTTAGTTCACACTGAAAGCACAGTTACTGCTAGTTGGAAGAACATATTTGACTAAAATAGGTTTGTCGAAACCTATCAACATGATCTAGTTTTAAAGATCTCGACGCGAGAAATGCAATAGTGTAAACTATTCATGATTTGCACGCATGATTCAAGAGATAAATTGTTTTGAGAAAATGAATCTACGAGAAAATACAAACAACCAATCTCTCGTCCTAAAACATGGGGTGAGACCCCTCATTTATGCCAAATCCTAAAAAGTAACTTCATGTCAAAAAATCCTAACAAAATAATTTAGGCACTTCAAAAAAAATAGCAAGAACAATGTCAATAGCAACGATAATCATCAGACATTTGAAGAAACTCTAGGTGCGATTGTAGATGTTCTAAATCTTCGGCCATCCAGACTAAATGTGGGTGGGTGAGCGCAACTTCTCCTTCAACGTTGAATACGCCGAAGACGAAGACCTAGCTTTAGACCTAGGTTAGATACGACCTTGGACATTCTATCGAGACCGGCCACCAAATATCTCCCGCGACTAAGTTTAAATTTCGCCCGACCTCCATGTTGTACTCTTTTTTTTTGCGAGGGACCATGTTGTACTCATTAATATCTATAATTCTAGACAAGCAGAATTATGATTGTTAAT
>NC_057795.1:636173391-636238965 GCF_018294505.1 Triticum aestivum | reverse complement strand
GTAAAATCGTATTTTGTGTCTATCTGATAGCTTGAGGTTATGTCGCTCTCTTTTTTTTTGCGGGTAAGAGGTTATGTCTCACCGTCACACAAATCCACATACGTTACTTTGTCGAAATCCACATACATTACTTACTGTTGTTAGGGGGGAGGGGGTGAAAACTTTGGTAAAATCGTATTTGTGTCTATCTGATAACTTGAGGTTATGTCTCACCGTCACACAAATCCACATATGTTACTTTGCCGAAATCCACATACATTACTTTACTGTTGTTAGGGTACCTTGCAAACTAACGTTGATAGCTAGCGCCAACTATGGGAACTTCGTGGTATTGCATTGAATCTGCCAAGACGAAAATCCACGACAACAAAGGCATCGTGAAAGTAAATGATGGAAGAGGATACAACATCAACGATGCTACTACCGTCTGGAAAGATCGGACCGGACAACGAAGCCATGGTAGTCAGAATCCCGACTCGACTGCTAGAATCCTACGACTTCACGACCCTACAGAAGCATGTCGATCCAAATCCCACTATGAATCCGGATCAGGTAGAATCCATGTTGAGTCGCGATCCAAATCATAGAATCCTGTACAAAACTGTACAATCCCGACTATGCTATGGACTATGTTCGATTCTACTAATTTACTAAGCCGTTTGTTTAGTTGTAGCAGAATAGAATGCAATCATCCAAACCCCTTTTTCATATACCTCATGGACCTTTATTCCCCTCCCAAGCCCAAACGCTCAGCTGCCGACACCTTTGATCTAGCTCTTTGAAACCCTAGATCGAAACTGAGGATCGGGCTTGTCAACAGATGGAATTGGCATGAAAAGGGGGATCCTTCAAGATTGATCGGAGAAGGAGAGCAAGACCCTTCAAGGTTTAGCACTGCAGCTCAGATAGACAAGTGATCGACTATTCACTCACTCTAAAAAGAATCTAAGTAAATTTCATGCATTGAAGGTTTAAATGTTCTATATATTTCCCTCTCATATATGTTCCATACATAAGAGCTAGATGGCAGGTTAGCCATAAAAATAAGTGAAATGCAACTAGCATTGATGTGTACGTTCTTTGCTCCATATTTAGTGTCAAAACTCTATAGAACCCATATAAATTTGTTGTGTGCATACAAAATATCTTATTTAAGTAAATCTAGTAGAATCCTCGATTCTACGACTCGATCTTACGGCTCGATTCTGTTTGAGGAAAATCGATCCGACTCCGAATCCCGACTCTGACTACCTTGCCATGAAGCCATAAGACCCGCTGACCGCCGATCAAATACTACCCTATGTCGGAAGTAAAAAGAGTAGCCACTCAACCTGAACGACGAACCCTATGTAGGAAGCAAGCTACACCAACAACTGCAATCACACTAGAAGAAGAGATGGCGTGAGCTGGGGCGCGGGCTCGATGATCAGGCTTCCCCGGATCGCCCTGCCTACAGGCATGCACTAAAGAAAGTTACATTTGACATATATGTTTCAAGTGATTATCCAACATGCTTAACAAAACAATGATGCTTATCCAAAAGATCAGTACATGAAGTCCACGGTGGTCACGCAAGGAGGAAACATATAACTATTTGCTTTTGTCAGATAGAGTGACTTGATATGCAGCTACCATTGGCATGCACCACTCAAAACTGTATGATAAGTTTCATGAAACCAGGCGCATGACGCACAAGCTACAAAATACGTAACATCTAGCAATCATAGTAGTAAAGATAACAGACGATACTAGATCACAAAAACACACGAACACTTTTTCTTTAGATTACATACAGGATGAATGCATTGGAGTTATGAATTGTACCAAAATCAAGTTCCACAATTTACATTCCAGGTTGGAATACTGCATTGTACCAAAATCAAATTCCAAAATATATGTTCCGATGAACCGTCCCACTCCACGCAAGGAAATATCCGACAATTAATGTGTCATACTATCATCATCCAACAACAATAACTAACTGATAAACGGCTGAATCGACAGCTTCGCATGTCCTTCAGAGCTAGCTACCCGAATCCTGATTAAGCTAGGTATAGGTCTTTTTAATGCAAGACATTGCACGTCTGAAAGTAATTCAGAGAGCACTAGATTCAGAGAGCACTAGATTCATCTGGCAAATACTTCTTGATAGGGCGGAAGAGACAGGTGATCTGGGGTTGATTGAGGCGCAGCGGAGCCCCGCCGTTGGCGCAACGGATGGTGATCTTGAGACGGGTGATCTGGGGTCGACTGAGGCACGGAGCCCCGCCGTTGGCGCGGCGGATGGTGATCTTGGGCCGCTTCCATATTGGTGGTGTCTCCACCGCATCTCTCTCCATGAACAAGAAGCACCACTAGGCGCTGTAGGTTCAACACATGTCAAGTTTAACCTCGCATTGCAATGGCAACGGGATTGATTACACCGGTGTCTTATATTTGCCTCTTCTACTGTTTGGTGTTCTTTAATTATTTCCCCCCAAATCAGTGACTTTTTTTCTCTCCGCTCATACCTAGTATTTACATTTCTGCGGTAAATGTAACAAGAGAAATTAGTTCACTTGCACAACATTGGTCCAACCTTCGAAATGCATGCGCTATATGCAAAATGCTAAAACAAACAAAACACATTGAAATGTTGGTAACCTAAATTTACCTTGATGCTTATGCTAGTGGGCAACAGACAATTAGAAGTGATAGATCCTCCACAAAAGGCAAAATGTATATGAAAAAAGATTAATTGAACTTTCCAACAGATTCATTCCAGGAGTAAAAGGTATGACCACCATATTTGCGCCTCGTTTTCTTGGTGTGCACGAGCCAAGCGGGCAATGGAAAAGCCCTTCCTGCCCTTGTACTTGTTCATTGTCATAAAAATCAGGGTTTGATGAACACATCCAAATCCTGAAGAAATCCGCTACTGTTTCCTGAAAAAGTACAGTACCACGTCCAAGTTCCAAGCCATGATATAAGAAGACCGGATCCTTAACCGGATAAAAGGTTTCTTGTTTGCTCAGTTGATATGAAATTCAGCACTGTCATTTTCAGTTTATGATTGACATAATGCACAATCATGTTGCTGGATCAGGTATGCCATTCAAAGGAGATAACACAACATAAGCTGATGCATTGTGGACACTACTCACCATGAGTCCATTAAAATGGCACAAGGTCTCCATCCTTTGCCGTCAGGCCAACAACCATGGGTACACCCATACATCGATTGCCACCTCACTATGTTACACATGGACATTTGGGAACATAATACAGATAATGGATGATAGGATAAGCAGCTATATATGTACTGCCTCCGGTCCAAAAAAGTGTCACAGCTTTTGAAAGGTTAGTTCAACTTTAGTTCACAGCTGCGACACTTATTCTGGATCAGAGGGAGTATAAAGTAAGACCGAGAAGAAAGACAGCATATATAAAAGAAACAAAAAAAGAGAAGTTTATCTCACTGAGAATGCAAATTTCTCGCCTCCTTTTAATTGATGATTGTTGAGCTCTCATGCTAGGTCACTGCAAAATCATCTGCAAGTTCAAGACACTGCAATAGACATAAACTCTTGCATTTCCCCCAGGTTGCAAAAGAATGAGAAGGTGGGCTTACCTAATAATATATGGATGCTACAAGAGAGAATATAGATTGATAGCACAACATGATAAACAGGAGGCATACTGGTGAGAAGAGTGCATTTGCAATTTTGATGGCACGCCTACAAAAGCATTACGATGAATTGATACAGATGGCAGCAATTTAAGAAGACAGAACATGTAAACTTCATCAAACTTGTACAGTAACAAGTAGTGCTTCTGATGACAAGACACAATCCTCGGCATTGTTTTGCCTTATAGGAGATACAAATTCCTAGATAGTCATAGATGCATACAGATAAACACTTGATTCGAGCTAGCTAGTTACTTAGACATGGCACGATCGGAAAGTAATTCAGAGAGCAGTGGGTTGATCTGGCAGGCGCTTCTTGATATGACCGTAGAGACGGGGGATCTGGGGTCCCTTGAGGCGCTGAGCCCCCGCGAAGGAGCGGCGGATGGTGATCTTGGGCCGCTTGACGATCCCCTCCGCCGCGGCGGCCAACTCACGCTGGCGGCGGCGCTCGGCCTTCGCGTGCGCCCGCTCCAGCACCTGCTTCATCTCTCCGTCCGGCTGCTGGAACACCGTGCGAGCGGGGACGAACTGGATGGGCTTGTTGTAGTCGGGCCTGGGGCGGGGCGCGTCGGAGTCAGACTCGGGCTCAGAGAACGCGCAGTAGTAGATGATCTCGTCTTCGTCGTCGCTGATCTGGGGCGCGCGGTCGCCGCGGGCCTGAGAGTCGCCGCCCACCTCCATGGCGCCGCCGGCTAGGGTTTGGGTCTTGGGTGCGATTTGAGGATTGGGGAAAGAGGAGGGGAACAGACGGGCCGGAGAGCTTCTGGAGTTTTCCCGTATTTATTTCCGAAACATCCTTCTTTTACATAACCGATTCAGGACCCTTTTCTTTGCGAAATTGTGTTTTTGCCCCCACCCAGAACTGACCAGATGGGCCGGCACGGCCTGGCGTGGGCTAAAGCGTGGCACGAACTTACTACCTACTACACGGGTTCTGTGTGTCACAAAAAGAAAAAGAAAAAAAAACTTTTTTTTGAGGGATGAAAAACTGCTTTATTCATCAAACTCCACATGTAGTGGGATACAAGTTTGGTCATGGGAAACACCAAGCCATACATGGCGCCCCGGACCTCTAGATAGAGCAAACTTTGCTAAACGATGTGCTTCAAAATTAGCAGCACAGTTTTCAAAAGAAAAATTACAAGATTTTTTTTTCGAGGGTACGCCAAAGGCGTACAATAGCTTTATAGAAGGGGGGGGATATGTACAAGAGAGGTTTGTAGCTAGTCACGTGGTCACAAGTCGACCCGGACATCGCCTCCACTCCAAACTCAACACTCTATGTGCTACTCAACTACATGCTCCACTCCAGTTGCTCCGGCCTGCATCCAGATGGCCAATTCGTGGAATATGGCCTCCGTCACGCCTAACACATCTAGCTTGTCGCTCCTACCAAAGACTCTCGCATTCCTCTGCTTCCACAAGGACCAGCATATTAACATAACCACCGTGTCGAAGCCTTTTCTGCTAGTCTTGGCAATCCGCTTCCTCGCCTCGCACCACCACTCCTCCAGGTGGGATTGCACCGTGGGGCAAAGAAGGTCTACTCCGATCCTGGTGAAACAGAGAAACCACACATGCCTAGCATACACGCACTGAAGCAAGATGTGATCCACATTGTCTTCGTCCTGATCACAAAGGTAGCACGGGGAGGTTTGGTCCTGTAGCCCATGCCGAGTTCTCCTGTCCGAAGTCCAAAGGCGATATTGCACCGCGAGCCACATGAAGATCCGACAGGACAACGGCGCCCAACATTTCCAGATGGCAGCGAAAGAGCGGAACCGAATGCCACCCATACAAAGCATCCTATAAGCCGATGCTGCGGAGTAGACACCGGACTCATTCCATGCCCAAATAGGAGCATCTTCCATCTCCGAATCCAAGTGTACCTCCATAAGAAGTTCCCATAGCCGGATGAGCTAGGCAAGAGCGTCAGTGTCAAGGGTCCCGGTAATGTCATATGTCCAGGTGTGTGAACAAAGCCCCTCGCTGACGAGGCGTTTGTTTGCCACCTGCGTCCTGACTCTGGCCGCCACCAAGGGTGCAATCTCCGCAACTATGCCTCCATTAAGCCATCTATCTCTCCAAAATAGGGCGTGCTCTCCATTCCCAACACGCCAATGGACAAGACTCCGGAAGGCGAGCGCCACTTGCTTATCCGCGGTGAGGTTTAAGCCCTGCCAGGGCCTAGACGGATCCGTCCTCTTAAGCCATTCCCATCTTAGCCTCAGAGCAATGCCATGCTTGTGTAGATCAATGATGCCTAGGCCTCCGAGCTGCTTGGGGCGGCAAACTCTCCTCCATGAAACCACACATTTGCCGCCATTAACGGCATCCGTGCCAGCCTAGAAAAAAGCGCGGCAACCCTTATCCACTTGTTCCAGGGCCCACTTTGGCGCCTCAGCAACCATGAGGTGGTGCGTAGGCCTCGCTCTCATGACCTGGTTCACCAGGATAAGCCGTACAAGCCTAGTGACAAGCCCACGCTGCCAGCCAGGCATGATATGGAGCGCCGCATCAACAATCGGTTGCCATTCGTTGCGTTTGAGTTGCTTGATGCTTAACTGTAGACCCAAGTATTTTCACGGGAAGGAATCAATCTTCCAAGGTAGAGCACTTCTGACTAGCTCCACATCCTCCTCTTCGGATCTTATGAGAATTGCAGCTGACTTAGCGTAGTTTACTTTCAAACCCGATGCCACTCCAAAGATGCCCAGAAGCTCCTTCACAAGTTGCAGCTCCGGCCTAGTCGGCCTAATGTAGAGAACCACGTCATCCGCGTATAGGGAGAGCCTCTGCATCGGGGTAGAACTGGCAATGGGCTTGAGGATCCCTTGCTCGTGCGCTTTGATGACCAGAGAGGTGAGAACATCCATTGCCATGATGAAGAGCAGAGGGGAGGTTGGATCCCCCTGCCGAAGCCCTTTGGCATGCATGAACTTTGGACCGGCACAGCCGTTAACCAAAACTCTCGAGCTTGCAGTCGTAAGCAAGATGCTAATCCAGGAAATCCATCTATTCGAGAACCCTTTTGCCCTGAGCACCTCAAAGAGGAAGGGCCACGAAAGGGAGTCAAAAGCTTTAGAGATATCAAGCTTGAGCATCACGCCTTTGGCCTTCCGTTGATGTAATCGCCGCGCCATTTGCCTAACGAGCAGGAAGTTGTCATGGATGCTTCTTCCCTTGATGAACGCCGATTGGTTTATGTGAACTAGCTCTTCCATCCGAGGACTTAGCCTATTTGCCAGGAGCTTTGAAGCGATCTTCGGTAGGCTATGCTCCAGGCTTATGGGGCGGTAGTCAAGAGTGGTTGAGGCCTCCGGGGTTTTAGGTATTAAGGTGATCAATGTTTGATTCAGCCTGCCAAACCCACGTCCGTTTCTGATGAATAGCTTGTGCAAAGCCGCAATGACGTCCACTTTTATTATCGCCCAGGCCTTCTGGAAGAAGAGGCCGATAAAGCCATCCAGCCCCGGGGCTCGATCCGCCGGCATGCTCCTGATCACAGCCCAAATCTCCTCGTCGTTGAAATGAAGATCCTGATCCGAGAGATCAAATCTTTAAATGCCAAGCTCGTCCAGATCCAGGGTGTACTCACGAGCGACGTCCCAAGCAACTCCTTGTAAGTGTCATAAAACGCAGCCTCCTTTCTGGCTTGGTCAGTGACCATGCGCCCATCTACCAAGAGCAACGGAATATAGTTCTTCATCCTTCTGCCATTTGCTACCAAATGGAACAGCTTTGTATTTGCATCCCCCTCCCGAAGCCAAGTTATTCGCGATCTCTGGCGAGAAATCGTTCGCTCCAGCGAGGCGAGGCTGAGGACAAGCTGTTTGAGCGATCTCCTGAGCCACCTCTCCTCCTCCATGAGCACCCGAAACTCCTGGGCACGATCGAATCTCAGGATGACAATGTTGGCCACAGCCAATTGCATCTTGATATTGCCCACTCTCTTCTGGCCCCAAATCGCAAGAGTTTTTTTCCATGTTCCTAAGGAGGATGTCAAGTCTCCTGAATGGGTCCATGATTGTCTCGTCACAAGTCCAAGCCTCCTGCACCACTTCCAAGAATACGTCCATCTTCACCCAAAACTTCTTGAAACGAAAACACCTCCGTGGCCCCATGCGATCGTCCAATGCCAAGTGGAGGGGGCAATGGTCTGAAATTGCCGTGGATAAAGCCTGTAGGAGGCAACCGGGGTGGTCAAGCTCCCAATCAATGGAGACAAAAGCACGGTCGATCTTAGTCATCGTGGGATTCTCGCGCTCGTTGCTCCACGTGTAATTGCACCCGTGAAGGAAGAGCTCCTTGAGAGCATTATCATCAACGAAACTTTTGAACCATCTCATCATTCGCCTATCGATCAGAGAGTTGTTTTTATCTTGCGCGTGGAGTATTAAGTTGAAATCTCCAATAAGTAACCATGGCCCGGGGCACAACGATCTACGCTCCGCCAAGTCATGCAGAAACTCAATTTTCTGCTCGTCTTCCTGAGGGCCATAGACCACAGTCAGCCACCAAGGTGGACCCCCCACAGGTGACACGTATCTGGAAATGGAGTGGGTATCATTGACATGGTTGGACAGATGGACCCTAGTGGAATTCCAAGCAATGAAAATCCCACCCCTAGTATCAGACATCGGTAGATAGGTGGAGCCATCGAAACTTGGCCCCATACATTGCATAATGGTGAACTGGTCCACCCTCTCCAGTTTGGTCTCCAGGATACAACAAATCGCCACATGCAACGAACCTACAAATTCACGTAAAGATTTCCTCCTAGCTGGCCCATTTAGGCCACACACATTCCAATAGACTAACTCCATCCCTGCGTACGACATGGTAACGGATGTTTCCATGTAGACGAGCCCCTCAACAACTACACCATGATCGGTGCAGCCAACTCCGTGTTAGCTCCAAGGTCTAGGGGTATTGCCTTCCCAAAAATGGCTGCGATTGCTCTAAGTTGTGGTTCCTGGAGCGGTGAATCAAAGACCGTGCGTAGCTGCTCTAGCGCATCGTCAGAGAGCGCCAGATCGTCACAAGCAAAACCCAAGGCCTTAAGGAGAACCGTTTCTGCAGCCGACGCCTTAGACTTCATCTTCTGCCCAATAGCACGCCCAGACCTGGTGGCACGTCGCGGTGTGAAAGGGTCCTGGCCAACGCGGACACCACTGAGCCCTTCAAACTCCTTGAGCAGCGGCGGGGCGAGTTTCTTAAGTAAACCTGCGCAGAAGGTCTTGATGTTGCCGATGGCAATAATCTCCTTGCTGGACAAGGGAGTGGCCAACGCGCCAGAATTTGCCTTTTCTAGCAGTGTCCCAGCGATAGACACTTCTTGATCTCGCTAAAGACAGCACCATAGACACTTCTTGCCCTTCTGTTGATATCTAGCATGACTTGGCGGCAGTCGGAGGCCACCATGAACTGATGGATGCCGAGGTCCTCCGCAAGAGAGAGTGCTTCCTGACATGCAATTGCTTCCAGGGTAGGGGATCATAGACTCCTTCAACCACGAGAGCCGAGCTTCCAATGAAATTTCCTTCTTCATCTCTGCATACTGCCGCCGCAGAGCCCCCTCTTCTGGCCCATACACCCGCATCTACATGGATTTTATGGTGACCCGTAGGTGGCTTCTTGGGTCTTACATTGCCTGACAATGGTGCCGCGGCGGACCTGTTCTGTGTCTGCGCTGTATTGCTGATGATGGCAAGATCCTGAAGGTATCTGTCGATGAAACAGTGGGTCGCTTGAGGGCTTTGGAAAATTGCTTCGTGGATAGCTTTCCTTCGGGCGTGCCAGATGGACCAAAGGGTTACTGCCGTGATAGTAAACTGATCATGGGACAACAGATTCATCACAGTGAACAGCCAGTTTTTTGCTCCTGGTTCGGTGTTAGACGTGATTTTATGTGTAATCTCCTCGTCTGCAAGCGCCCAAACGCTGCTAGATGAAGTACACTCCAAGAGAGAGTGACGCCATGAGTCCGGGACCCCGCAGAGTCCACATGTGCTTGAGTCAGCCATATGACGATGTGCGCGAACATCGTTCGTCGGGAGAGACTGTTTTGATAATCTCCAAAGGAACATACGGATCTTGCCAGGAACAGCAGTTTTCCAAAGTGATTTCCACGCCCTTTCTTCAGTGCTGACACTTGATGGGCCGGCTTCTCCTTCTAGCCACGCCTCTCTTCTCTGCCTTGTTGAAACAAGCATTCTATATGCTAATTTAACTGTAAAAGATCCGTGCTTCTCATGCCGCCAAGACCAGAAATCCGGTATGTTGCGTGTACAGAGAGGAATGGCCAGAATGATTTCTGCATCCATATGGAGAAATACTGCCTGAACCAGTTCTTTATTCCACGAGGCCGTGGCTCCTACTATAAGATCGGACACCATCAAAGGTGGATGTTGTATGCGGAATCCCAGAGGCCGGGGGAACTCATCCCTGGGGAGCCAGTTCTCTTCCCAAATACGCGTTGTGGCTCCGTTGCCGATCCTTTTGACCAATCCCTGCTTCAAGGTATCCCGTCCCTCTATGATTGCTCGCCAAACTTGGCTCTGGTGCCCCCTAGCTCCGCTTCCAGAATGTCAGTTGAGGGGTAATAGATGCTTTTGAGCAGGTGTGCACATAACATGTCTGGATACTGTAACAGTCGCCATGCTTGCCGGGCTAGCATGGCTAGGTTAAAAAGTTCAAAATCCTTGAATCCTAGACCCCCCATGCCTTTGGGTTGGGTCATGGTCTTCCAAGATACCCAGTGAGGCTTGCGTTTGCCCTCTTTACTCCCCCACCAGAACTTTCTGATTAGCATATTTAGATGTTCACATAAGCCCCTCAGAAGCTTGAAACATGACATAGAAAACACCGGGACCGCTTGGGCTGCGGACTTGACAAGCACCTCCTTTCCTGCCGTGGACATTGTACGTTCTATCCAGCCCTGCACCTTGCTCCAGAGTCGATCTTTTAGGTACTTGAAAGCACCATTTTTAGAGCTACCAATGTCGGAGGGCATCCCCAAATATTTCTCATTGAGAGTCTCATTAGGAACATTGAGAGTATCTTTTATCTCCTGTCTAACCGAGTCAGGGACTCCTTTGCTGAAATAGATAGACGATTTTGCATAGTTGATACGTTGTCCCGTTGCATGACAATAAGTATTCAGGACATGGTACACCTCATTAGCCCCCACACAGTTTGCCTTGAAGAACAGCAGGCTGTCATCTGCGAATAGGAGGTGGTTCACCGGGGGCGCCGTGGGTGCCACCTTTAGACCACTCAAGTTGGATGACTCACTTTTTGATTTTAGGAGGCACGAAAGGCCCTCTGCTGCTATCAAGAACAAGTATGGAGATATTGGGTCCCCTTGTCTGATTCCTCAAGAAGGTTCAAATTGTTGTAGCTTTTTCCCATTGAACAACACTGAAAATTTTGCCGTTGTCACAAGACTCATCACTATATCAACCCACCTTTCCTTGAAGCCCAACTTAAGCATGACTGCCTTTAAATAAGACCACTCTACTCTGTCATAGGCTTTGGTCATATCAAGCTTGAGTGCACAAGACTGGTGCTTCTTTGCTTTGTTTCGTTTCATGAAGTGCAAACACTCATAGGCTGTGATAATGTTATCTGTGATCATTCTCCCTGGTACAAAGGCAGACTATTCCTCTGAGATGATGTCAGGCAAGACTATCTTCAACCTGTTAGAAATCACCTTCGAAGCAATTTTGTATAATACATTGCACGAGCTGATTGGACGGAATTGGGACAAGTGTGTAGGATTTTTCACCTTGGGTATGAGGACTAAAACAGTCTCAGTGATGCATGATGCCGACTCAGTACCTTCCACAATTCTCAGAACCGCCTTGGTTACATCCTCACCACATGTATCCCAATGATTCTGAAAGAAATGAGCGGGGAAGCCATTGGGCCCCGGTGCTTTTGTGGGGAACATCTGAAAGAGGGCGTTTTCACTTCCTTTTGGCTATACGGGGCATTTAACAGATCATTCATACCTTGAGTGACTTTGGTCGGCACCGTGTCCAGGACCTGCGCCATGTCATGAACGCCCTCTAACGTGTACAACTCTTGGTAGAAAGATGTTGTCAAGCTTTCCATCTATATCACATTTTCTGTCAACTGCCCATCCTCTCTTTGAAGCATTTTTATCTGATTTTTCCTCCTCCGCCTGCTAGCTCGAAGGTGAAAAAAATATGTATTTTTATCTCCATGCATTAGCCATTCAAGTCGAGCGTGCTGCCTCCAGAGGATTTCCTCTCTATGAAAGAGCTCAGTCAGGCAATCAACTACCTTTAATTCCACATGTGTTGGAGAAAATCTTCCTGGGATCTCCCGCAGCTCCTGTAGCTGTCGCTGGAGCTGTTGAATTTCGCGTCGGACGTTGCCAAAGTGCTCCCTGTCCCAGCCCGATAGGTCAGAAGAAAGCGACGCAAGCTTGCCATTTAATGCGCTGACAGAATCTCCCGGCGCACTCGACCATGCAACATTTACCAGGGGCTGGAGGCCCGCATCCCTCTCCCATGCCAATTCGTACTTAAATGACCGCGAGGCCCGCCTGCATGCATTTTCATGCACATACTGCACGTAGATGGGAATGTGATCGCTCGTTGCCGCCGATTTGTGCTCCAGCCTTGCTGTGGGGAAGGCGACTGTCCAAGCGGGATTTGCAACCCATCTATTCAGTCTGACCTTTGTATACATTCCTCCGGCAACCTTCCGCTCAAACGTCCAGTCAATGCCAGTGTACCCTATATCTGATAGTCCACACGCATCCAAAGCATCTCTGAACGCATCCATCTGTGCCTGGCTTCTGTGGCCGACACCGTCATGTTCATGTGCGTGAAGCACCTCGTTGAAGTCACCTAGCACGAGCCAGGGTGTGTTGCTTGAGCCAGCGATCCCCTGATTGTGTCCCAGGTCTTGTATCTCTCATTCACCTGTGCTTCTCCATATATGAAAGTAACCCTTGTTTCAACATCGAGCAGCTCTTTGATGATAACATCAATATGATACTGTGAGTAACCAACAACCTCAAGTTTTATTTCCTCATTCCAAAAAATGCCTAGACCACCACTTCTTCCCGAACTGTTTACAGCAAAACTCTTATTAAAGCCTAGAGAACCAACTAAATTTTCAACTCTACTTCCTTCTATTTGAGTTTCAAGAATGCAAAGTACAGAGGGGGAAAACTGCTTCGTGAGTTCATGAAGCTCTTTGACTGTCGCGGGCTTGCCAATCCCACGACAGTTCCAGCATAGAAGACTCATTGCACTAGGCGCAACCCCCCTAGGGAGCCCGCCAAACGCGCATCAATGTTTTTGGTCACCACTGCATTCTTCCTGCTGTTCTTCTCAACTGTGTTTTGCTTGGATCTCTTTGGCTCTTGTACTGAAGAAGGGCTTGGGGGAATTTCTGGTGGAGGTAGCAGCAAAAGATTGCTAGTTCCCCCTTCTGTCGCCGGTGTCAAAGCTGGTTTAGGGTCACTAGTTACGACCCCTCTTTTCCTGTTGTTCTTGAAAGATAATGAGCGTTCCCTACTCCCTCGAGGGGAGCCGCGGTTCTGTTTATATTGATGTGGGCTGAAGCCAAGCCTTGGAGTACAAGGAAGATTACAAGGAGTTTGAGTAGAACAAGTAAAGGAAAGGAGTTGGAGATGACTACGGAAACATATTCTCTAACACCCTCCCTTGATCTTAACTATCCTGGATTAAGATTACTCTTGAACTCCTCAAATGGTCTTGATGGCAATGCCTTTGTAAAGTCGTCTGCTACTTGATCCTTGGAAGGAATAAACCGTATCTTGAGCTTTTTGGCTGCAACCCTTTCTCGCACAAAGTGAAAATCAATTTCGATGTGCTTTGTCCTTGCATGAAACACAGGATTTGCGGACAAATATGTTGCTCCCAAGTTATCACACCATAAACATGAGATACGATTCTTCTTGATTCCCAATTTCTCAAGAAGTGATTCAACCCAAATGATTTCTGCAGTTGCATTTGCCAAGGACTTATACTCAGCTTCTGTGCTTGACCGTGACACAGTGGCTTGCTTTCTAGCACTCCAAGAAATAAGATTAGACCCAAAAAATACTGCAAAGCCTCCAGTTGATCTTCTGTCATCACTGCATCCTGCCCAGTCAGCATCAGAGAATGCACTCACAAGAGAGGAATTAGAACATTTGAAATGGAGTCCTATTCCCATAGTATGCTTCACATATCTTACAATTCTCTTGACAGCTGACCAATGTGCAGAAGTAGGTGCATGCAGATATTGACAAACCTTGTTGACAGCAAATGAGATATCTGGACGTGTGAGAGTTAGATATTGTAATGCTCCCACAGTACTCCTATACCGTGTGCTTTCCTCCTCCTGAAGTGGCACACCTTCATATGCTGATAGTTTTTCTAAGGAAGACAAAGGTGTAGGAACTGGCTTGCAATTTTTCATTCCCATGCGAGACAGAAGCTCAGTGATATATTTCTCCTGATTTAACACAATTCCATCTTGAGTTTTCTTGACCTCAATACCTAGGAAGAAATGCAAATCACCTAGGTCCTTCAAGGCAAACTCTGAGCTCAAATCATGCAGAAGTGCATTAGTAGCATTTTGTGAAGAACTTGCCACTATGATATCATCAACATATATCAGCACAAAAATGACTACTCCAGCCTTGTTGTAAATAAACAAAGATGTATCTATTGGGGAACATAGTAATTTCAAAAAAATTCCTACGCACACGCAAGATCATGGTGATGGCATAGCAACGAGAGGGGAGAGTATTGTCCATGTACCCTCGTAGACCGTAAGCGGAAGCGTTAGCACAACGCGGTTGATGTAGTCGTACGTCTTCACGATCCGACCGATCCAAGCACCGAACGTACGTCACCTCCGAGTTCAGCACACGTTCAGCTCGATGACGATCCCCGGGCTCCGATCCAGCAAAGCTTCCGGGATGAGTTCCATCAGCACGACGGCGTGGTGACAATGATGATGTTCTACCGGCGCAGGGCTTCGCCTAAACTCCGCGACGATATGACCGAGGTGGAATATGGTGGAGGGGGGCACTGCACACGGCTAAGGAACGATCCGTAGATCAACTTGTGTGTTCTAGGGTGCCCCCCTGCCCCCGTATATAAAGGAGCCAAGGGGGAGGGGGCGGCCGGCCAAGGAGGGCGCGCCAAGGGGGAGTCCTACTCCCACCGGGAGTAGGACTCCCTTCTTTCCTAGTTGGAGTAGGAGAAGGGGGAAGGAGGAGGAAGAGGGGAAGGAAAGGGGGGGCGCCGCCCCCCTCTCCTTGTCCTATTCGGACTATGGAGGGGAGGGGGCGCAGCCCACCTCTTGCCTCCTCTCCTCTTCTCCCTTAGGGCCCATGAAGGCCCAATAACCCCCGGGAGGGTTCCGGTAACCCCCCGGTACTCCAGTAAAATGCCGATTTCACTCGGAACACTTCCGATGTCCAAACATAGGCTTCCAATATATCAATCTTTATGTCTCGACCATTTCGAGACTCCTTGTCATGTCCGTGATCACATCCGAGACCCCGAACAAACTTCGGTACATCAAAACTTATAAACTCATAAAACTGTCATCGTAACGTTAAGCGTGCGGACCCTACGGGTTCGAGAACTATGCAGACATGACCTAGAACTATTCTCAGTCAATAACCAATAGCGGGACCTGGATGCCCATATTGGCTCCTACATACTCTACGAAGATCTTTATCGGTCAAACCGCATAACAACATACGTTGTTCCCTTTGTCATCGGTATGTTACTTGCCCAAGATTTGATCGTCGGTATCCAATACCTAGTTCAATCTCGTTACCGGCAAGTCTCTTTACTCGTTACGTAATGCATCATCCCGTAACCAACTCATTGGTCACATTGCTTGCAAGGCTTATAGTGATGTGCATTACCGAGTGGGCCCAGAGATACCTCTCCGACAATCGGAGTGACAAAACCTAATCTCGAAATACGCCAACTCAACATGTACCTTCGGAGACACCTGTAGTACTCCTTTATAATCACCCAGTTACGTTGTGACGTTTGGTAGTACCCAAAGTGTTCCTCCGGTAAACGGGAGTTGCATAATCTCATAGTTACAGGAACATGTATAAGTCATGAAGAAAGCAATAGCAATATACTAAACGATCAAGTGCTAGGCTAACGGAATGGGTCATGTTAATCACATCATTCTCCTAATGATGTGACCCCGTTAATCAAATGACAACACATGTCTATGGTTAGGAAACATAACCATCTTTGATTAATGAGCTAGTCAAGTAGAGGCATACTAGTGACTATATGTTTGTCTATGTATTCACACATGTATCATGTTTCCGGTTAATACAATTCTAGCATGAATAATAAACATTTATCATGATATGAGGAAATAAATAATAACTTTATTATTGCCTCTAGGGCATATTTCCTTCAGTCTCCCACTTGCACTAGAGTCAATAATCTAGATTACATAGTAATGATTCTAACACCCATGGAGTCTTGGTGCTGATCATGTTTTGCTCGTGAGAGAGGCTTAGTCAATGGGTCTGCAACATTCAGATCTGTATGTATCTTGCAAATTTCTATGTCTCCCACTTGGACTTGGTCCCGGATGGAATTGAAGCGTCTCTTGATGTGCTTGGTCCTCTTGTGAAATCTGGATTCCTTTGCCAAAGCAATTGCACCAGTATTGTCACAGAAGATCTTCATCGGTCCCGATGCACTAGGTATGACACCTAGATCGGAAATGAACTCCTTCATCCAGACCCCTTCATTTGCTGCTTCCGAAGTAGCTATGTACTCCGCTTCACATATAGATCCCGCCACGACGCTTTGTTTAGAACTGCACCAACTTACAGCTCCACCGTTTAATAAAAACATGTATCCGGTTTGCGATTTAGAATCGTCCGGATCAGTGTCAAAGCTTGCATCGACGTAACCATTTACGACTAGCTCTTTGTCACCTCCATATACGAGAAACATATACTTAGTCCTTTTCAGGTATTTCAGGATGTTCTTGACCGTTGTCTAGTGATCCACTCCTGGATTACTTTGGTACCTCCCTGTCAAACTTATTGCTAAGCATACGTCAGGTCTGGTACACATCATTGCATACATGATAGAGCCTATGGCTGAAGCATAGGGAACATCTTTCATTTTCTCTCTATCTTCTGTTGTGGTCGGGCATTGAGTTTGACTCAACTTCACACCTTGAAGCACGGGCAAGAACCCTTTCTTTGCCTGATCCATTTTGAACTTTTTCAAAAGTTTATCAAGGTATGTGCTTTGTGAAAGTCCTATTAAGCGTCTTGATCTATCTCTATAAATCTTGATGCCCAATATGTAAGCAGCTTCACCTAGATCTTTCATTGAAAAACTTTTATTCAAGTATCCCTTTATGCTATCCAGAAATTCTATATCATTTCCAATTAATAATATGTCATCTACATATAATATCAGAAATGCTACAGAGCTCCCACTCACTTTCTTGTAAACACAGGCTTCTCCAAAAGTATGTATAAAACCATATGCTTTGATCACATTATCAAAGCATTTATTCCAACTCCGAGATGCTTGCACCAGTCCATAAATGGATCGCTGGAGCTTGCACACTTTGTTAGCACCTTTTGGATCAACAAAACCTTCTGGCTGCATCATATACAACTCTTCTTCCAGAAATCCATTCAAGAATGCAGTTTTGACATCCATTTGCCAGATTTCATAATCATGAAATGCAACAATAGCTA
The DNA here is from genome assembly GCF_018294505.1 of Triticum aestivum. Classification (NCBI taxonomy): domain Eukaryota; kingdom Viridiplantae; phylum Streptophyta; class Magnoliopsida; order Poales; family Poaceae; genus Triticum; species Triticum aestivum. The sequence goes on along the minus strand of NC_057795.1, from coordinate 636,221,527 downwards.
ACATGATTCGGACAGACTTAAGCATCACTACGGGTGAGAAAGTCTCATCGTAGTCAACCCCTTGAACTTGTCGAAAACCTTTCGCAGCAAGTCGAGCTTTATAGATAGTTACATTACCATCAGCGTCAGTCTTCTTCTTAAAAATCCATTTATTCTCAATGGCTTGCCGATCATCGGGCAAGTCAACCAAAGTCCATACTTTGTTCTCATACATGGATCCCATCTCAGATTTCATGGCCTCTAACCATTTTGCGGAATCTGGGCTCATCATCGCTTCCTCATAGTTCGTAGGTTCATCATGGTCAAGTAACATGACTTCCAGAATAGGATTACCGTACCACTCTGGTGCGGATCTTACTCTGGTAGACCTACGAGGTCCAGTAGAAACTTGATCTGAAGTTTCATGATCAATATCATTAGCTTCCTCACTAATTGGTGTAGTTGTCACATGAACCGGTTCTTGTGATGAACTACTTTCCAATAAGGGAGTAGATACAGTTATCTCATCAAGTTCTACTTTCCTCCCACTCACTTCTTTCGAGAGAAACTCCTTCTCTAGAAAGGATCCAATTTTAGCAACAAAAATCTTGCCCTCAGATCTGTGATAGAAGGTGTACCCAATAGTCTCTTTTGGGTATCCTATGAAGACACATTTCTCCGATTTAAGTTCGAGCTTATCTGGTTGAAGTTTCTTCACATAAGCATCGCAACCCCAAACTTTAAGAAACGACAACTTTGGTTTCTTGCCAAACCACAGTTCATAAGGCGTCATCTCAATGGATTTTGATGGTACCCTATTTAACGTGAATGCGGCCGTCTCTAAAGCATAACCCCAAAATGATAACGGTAAATCAGTAAGAGACATCATAGATCGCACCATATCTAGTAAAGTACGATGATGACGTTCGGACACACCATTTTGTTGTGGTGTTCCGGGTGGTGTGAGTTGCGAAACTATTCCGCATTGTTTCAAATGTAAACCAAACTCGTAGCTAAAATATTCTCCTCCATGATCAGATTGTAGAAAGTTTATTTTCTTGTTACAATGATTTTCAACTTCACTCTGAAATTCTTTGAACTTTTCAAATGTTTCAGACTTGTGTTTCATCAAGTAGATATACCCATATCTGCTCAAGTCATCTGTGAAGGTGAGAAATTAACGATACCCGCCGCGAGCCTCAACATTCATTGGACCACAAACATCAGTATGTATGATTTCCAACAAATCAGTTGCTCGCTCCATAGTTCCGGAGAACGGCGTTTTAGTCATCTTGCCCATAAGGCACGGTTCGCAAGTACCAAGTGATTCATAATCAAGTGATTCCAAAAGCCCATCAGTATGGAGTTTCTTCATGCGCTTTACACCGATATGACCTAAACAGCAGTGCCACAAATAAGTTGCATTATCATTATCAACTCTGCATCTTTTGGTTTCAACACTATGAATATGTGTATTACTACTATCGAGATTCAATAAAAATAGATCACTCTTCAAGGGTGCATGACCATAAAAGATATTACTCATATAAATAGAACAACCATTATTCTCTGATTTAAATGAATAACCATCTCGCATCAAAAAAGATCCAGATATAATGCTCATGCTTAACGCTGGCACCAAATAACAATTATTTAGGTCTAAAACTAATCCCGATGGTAGATGTAGAGGTAGCGTGCCGACCGCGATCACATCGACTTTGGAATCATTTCCCATGCGCATCGTCACCTCGTCCTTAGTCAATCTTCGCTTAATCTGTAGTCCCTGTTTCGAGTTGCAAATATTAGCAACAGAACCAGTATCAAATACCCAGGTACTACTACGAGCATTAGTAAGGTACACATCAATAACATGTATATCACATATACCTTTGTTCACTTTGCCATCCTTCTTATCCGCCAAATACTTGGGGCAGTTCCGCTTCCAGTGTCCAGTCTGCTTGCAGTAGAAGCACTCAGTTTCAGGCTTTGGTCCAGACTTGGGTTTCTTCTCTTGAGCAGCAACTTGTTTGCTGTTCTTCTTGAAGTTCCCCTTCTTCTTCCCTTTGCCCTTTTTCTTGAAACTGGTGGTCTTGTTAACCATCAACACTTGATGCTCCTTCTTGATTTCTACCGCCGCGGCTTTTAGCATTGCGAAGAGCTCGGGAATAGTCTTGTCCATCCCTTGCATATTATAGTTCATCACGAAGCTCTTGTAGCTTGGTGGCAGTGATTGGAGAATTCTGTCATTGACACTATCATCAGGAAGATTAACTCCCAGTTGAATCAAGTGATTATTATACCCAGACATTTTGAGTATGTGTTCACTGACAGAACTATTCTCCTCCATCTTGCAGCTATAGAACTTATTGGAGACTTCATAGCTCTCAATCCGGGCATTTGCTTGAAATATTAACTTCAACTCCCGGAACATCTCATATGCTCCATGACGTTCAAAACGTCGTTGAAGACCCAGTTCTAAGCCGTAAATCATGGCACACTGAACTATCGAGTAGTCATCAGCTTTGCTCTGCCAGACGTTCTTAAAGTCGTCAGTTGCATCAGCAGCAGGCCTGGCACCCAGCGGTGCTTCCAGGACGTAATTCTTCTGTGCAGCAATGAGGATAATCCTCAGGTTACGAACCCAGTCCGTGTAATTACTACCATCATCTTTCAACTTTGCTTTCTCAAGGAACGCATTAAAATTCAACGGAACAACAGCACGAGCCATCTATCTACAACAAACATAGACAAGCAAAATACTATCATGTACTAAGTTCATGATAAATTTAAGTTCAATTAATCATATTACTTAAGAACTCCCACTTAGAAAGACATCTCTCTAGTCATCTAAGTGATCACGTGATCCAAATCAACTAAACCATGTCCGATTATCACGTGAGATGGAGTAGTTTCAATGGTGAACATCATTATGTTGATCATATCTACTATATGATTCACGCTCGACCTTTCGGTCTCCGTGTTCCGAGGCCATATCTATATATGCTAGGCTCGTCAAGTTTAACCCGAGTATTCCGCGTGTGCAACTGTTTTGCACCCGTTGTATTTGAACGTAGAGCCTATCACACCCGATCATCACGTGGTGTCTCAGCACGAAGAACTTTCGCAACGGTGCATACTTAGGGAGAACACTTCTTGATAATTAGTGAGAGATCATCTTAAAATGCTACCATCAATCAAAGCAAGATAAGATGCATAAAGGATAAACATCACATGCAATCAATATAAGTGATATGACATGGACATCATCATCTTGTGCTTTTGATCTCCATCTTCGAAGCACTGTCGTGATCACCATCGCGACCGGCGCGACACCTTGATCTCCACCGTAGCATCATTGTCGTTACGCCATCTATTGCTTCTACGACTATCGCTACCGCTTAGTAATAAAGTAAAGCAATTACAGGTCGTTTGCATTTCATACAATAAAGCGACAACCATATGGCTCTTGCCAGTTGCCGATAACTTCGGTTACAAAACATGATCATCTCATACAATAAAATATAGCATCACGTCTTGACCATATCACATCACAACAGGCCCTGCAAAAACAAGTTAGATGTCCTCTACTTTGTTGTTGCAAATTTTACGTGGCTGCTACGGGCTTAGCAAGAACCGTTCTTACCTACGCATCAAAACCACAACGATAGTTCGTCAAGTTAGTGCTGTTTTAACCTTCGCAAGGACCGGGCGTAGCCACACTCGATTCAGCTAAAATGAGAGAGACAGACACCCGCCAGCCACCTTTAAGCACAAGTGCTCGTAACGGTGAAACCAGTCTCGCGTAAGCGTACGCGTAATGTCGGTCCGGGCCGCTTCATCTCACAATACCGCCGAACCAAAGTATGACATGCTGGTAAGCAGTATGACTTGTATCGCCCACAACTCACTTGTGTTCTACTCGTGCATATAACATCAACGCATAAAACCTGGCTCTCATACCACTATTGGGGAACATAGTAATTTCAAAAAATTTCCTACGCACACGCAAGATCATGGTGATGGCATAGCAACGAGAGGGGAGAGTGTTGTCCACGTACCCTCATAGACCGTAAGCGGAAGCGTTAGCACAACGCGGTTGATGTAGTCGTACGTCTTCACGATCCGACCGATCCAAGCACCGAACATACGGCACCTCCGAGTTCAGCACACGTTCAGCTCGATGACGATCCCCGGGCTCCGATCCAGCAAAGCTTCGGGGATGAGTTCCGTCAGCACGACGGCGTGGTGACGATGATGATGTTCTACCGGCGCAGGGCTTCGCCTAAACTCCGCGACAATATGATCGAGGTGGAATATGGTGGAGGGGGGCACCGCACACGGCTAAGGAACGATCCGTAGATTAACTTGTGTGTCCTAGGGTGCCCCCTGCCCCCGTATATAAAGGAGCCAAGGGGGAGGGGGCGGCCGGCCAAGGATGGCGCACCAAGGGGGAGTCCTACTCCCACCGGGAGTAGGACTCCCTTCTTTCCTAGTTGGAGTAGGAGAAGGGGGAAGGAGGAGGAAGAGGGGAAGGAAAGGGGGGCGCCGCCCCCCTCTCCTTGTCCTATTCGGACTAGGGAGGGGAGGGGGCGCAGCCCACCTCTTGCCTCCTCTCCTCTTCTCCCTTAGGGCCCATGAAGGCCCAATAACCCCCGGGAGGGTTCCGGTAACCCCCCGGTACTCGAGTAAAATGCCGATTTCACTTGGAACACTTCCGATGTCCAAACATAGGCTTCCAATATATAAATATTTATGTCTCGACCATTTCGAGACTCCTAGTCATGTCCGTGGTCACATCCGGGACCCCGAACAAACTTCGGTACATCAAAACTAATAAACTCATAAAACTGTCATCGTAACGTTAAGCGTGCGGACCCTACGGGTTCGGGAACTATGCAGACATGACCTAGAACTATTCTCAGTCAATAACCAATAGCGGGACCTGGATGCCCATATTGGCTCCTACATATTCTACGAAGATCTTTATCGGTCAAACCGCATAACAACATACGTTGTTCCCTTTATCATCGGTATGTTACTTGCCCGAGATTTGATCGTCGGTAGCCAATACCTAGTTCAATCTCGTTACCGGCAAGTCTCTTTACTCGTTACGTAATGCATCATCCCATAACCAACTCATTGGTCACATTGCTTGCAAGGCTTACAGTGATGTGCATTACCGAGTGGGCCCAGAGATACCTCTTCGACAATCGGAGTGACAAAACCTAATCTTGAAATACGCCAACTCAACATGTACCTTCGGAGACACCTGTAGTACTCCTTTATAATCACCCAGTTACGTTGTGACGTTTGGTAGTACCCAAAGTGTTCCTCCAGTAAACGGGAGTTGCATAATCTCATAGTTACAGGAACATGTATAAGTCATGAAGAAAGCAATAGCAATATACTAAACGATCAAGTGCTAGGCTAACGGAATGGGTCATGTTAATCACATCATTCTCCTAATGATGTGATCCTGTTAATCAAATGACAACACATGTCTATGGTTAGGAAACATAACCATCTTTGATTAATGAGCTAGTCAAGTAGAGGCATACTAGTGACGATATGTTTGTCTATGTATTCACACATGTATCATGTTTCCGGTTAATACAATTCTAGCATGAATAATAAACATTTATCATGATATGAGGAAAAAAATAATAACTTTATTATTGCCTCTAGGGCATATTTCCTTCAGTATCAGCTTTGGAGGCAATGAAACCAAGATATTTCAACTGTAAGCTCAATCTGGAGTACCATGCTCTGGGTGCTTGTTTTAAACCATAGAGTGCCTTGTCAAGCTTGCAAACATAATGTGGTGACTTCTTATCCTCATAACCAGGTGGTTGTCTCATAAACACTTCCTCTTCTAGAATGCCATGCAAAAACGCATTCTGTACATCTAGCTGTCATAGACTCCAACCCTTGGATACAGCAATGGCTAGCACAAGTCTGATAGTTGCAGCTTTAACAACAGGACTGAAAGTGTCCTCATAATCAATACCATAACGTTGTTTAAAACCCTTCGCAACTAGACGTGCTTTGTACCTGTCAATGGAGCCATCTGCCTTCTTTTTAATTCTGTAAACCCATTTGCAATCGACGATATTTTACCTTTCTGATTTGGTACAAGATGCCATGTCTTGTTCCTCATAAGTGCAGAATATTCCTGATCCATTGCCTTCTTCCACTTAGGATCATCAAGTGCACTATTCAATGTTGTTGGTTCTCCTGAAATACACAACATTCCATACGGTATTGTCCCATCTTTTCTTATCTTAGGATTTCGTATACCTTTCTGTAATCGAGTCATAACTCGTGAAGAAACTGCTGGCTGGACCACATGAACACTCGTCGCAGAAGATCCCGAGGAAGCTGCATGTGATGACACAGGCGAATCTGACGCCCCCTGCACAGAGGATCATGTAGCCGTTGGTGTGGCCGCCTGTGTGTCCGCCTCTGAGTGCACACGGGTGCCAGCCGCCCGAGCCGGCATAGCGGATCGACCGCCCGACCGCAGTTGCAGGCGCACATTGGGCGAGGGGGATTCGGCCCCATGGCTGGTCCCGCCTGCTGCTGATGTGGCGACGTGGAAGTGGCGCGCGCTGGGCGAGGGGGATTCGGCCCTGCAGCCAGCCCCGCAGCCGGCCTCGCCTGCTGCTGAATCAGCGCTGCGATTGGTGGGAGCGTGATCCGAGGCTGATGTGGCCGCGGGATCCGAGGTCTGTACGCGCACAGGAGTTGCGGGCGCCGCCGGATCAGCTTCGTCATCCGTGCCAGGTTCGTCTCCTTCCTCAGCATGAAATATAAGATGATCTTGAGCTTGATTTTCGAAATTTTGATCATTTTGAGCACCGTTTTCACTAGGGACCTGCACGGGCAACAGAGAAGAACCAATACCAGCAGGAATATCATCACTTTGGTTAGTAAAACTGTCGCCCCCATGATCAAAAGACCGAAGATGTGGAGGAAGAAGAAGAATTTCCTTGCAGAGAAGTGCACCAGCATTGGGATGAAGGGAAGCAAAAGGGAACACAGACTCATGAAAAACAACATCTCTGGATATGTAGACCCTACCAGTAGGAACATCTAGACATTTAACTCCTTTATGCATGGGACTATAGCCTAAGAAGACACACTTTTTGGAGCGAAAAGCGAGTTTGCGTGTGTTGTAGGGTCTGAGGTTGGGCCAACATGCACAACCGAAAACACGAAGAGATGTGTAGTTCGGTGTGACACCAAGGAGTCGTGTAATGGGTGTTTCAAATTTGATGACTTTACTAGGAAGCAAAGTGATAAGATATGTGGCGGTTAAGAATGCTTCATCCCAGAATTTGAGTGGCATGGATGCATTTGCTAGCAATGCTAGCCCCATATCAACTATGTGACGGTGCTTTCTTTCAGCAGATCCGTTTTGTTGGTGAGCATGAGGGCAAGAAACATGATGTGAAATACCAAGTTTTTGGAAGAAAGAGTTCAATTTTTCATACTCACCCCCCCAGTCACTTTGCATAGCAATGATCTTGGAGATCAGTTTGCGTTCAACAAGATTTTGGAAATTGATGAAGACTTGGAATACATCAGACCGTTTCTTTAACAAGTAAATCCAAGTAAATTTACTATAGTCATCAATAAAGCTTACATAGTAAGAAAATCTCCCAACTGAAGTAGGGGCTGGCCCCCATACATCTGAAAATATAAGTTGTAGAGGAGCAGTAGACACACTAGTAGAGATGGGATAGGGTAACTGATGACTTTTTGCTTGTTGACACGGATCACAAACTGACTCAACACTATTCTCATAAGAGAGTTTATTTTTTCTAAGAACATATTTAACTATGACTGAAGATGGATGACCTAATCGACTATGCCACCTTGATGATGATGGCTTGGTGACAATGTTTGCTTGTTTATTGGACCATGATGATGATGATGATGATATGAGTGGATAGAGGCCTCCCACGCACCATCCTCTAAGAATGATTCTCCTTGTGCTCAAATCCTTAACCAAGAAAAAGTAAGGATAGAATTCTATAAGAACATTATTATCAAGGGTGAATTGATGAACAGAAACAAGATTTTTGGAAGTTTGAGGAACATGCAAGACATCTTTAAGGTGCAAATTTTTCATGGGGTTTTTAACAATTGAACTACCAATGTGAGTGATATTCATACCAGAACCGCTTGCCGTGCGAATTTGGTCGCCTCCGTTGTATTTCTCCCGTGCTGTCAACTTGTCAAGTTCACCTGTGATGTGATTTGTTGCTGCACTGTCGGCGTAACAATTAGTGTCCACGCCATAGGAGACAACATGTGCCTCCTTTTCTTCTTGATCATTCTCTTCATAGCGCCACCAGCAGACATGTGCACCTCCTGTATGATGTCTATAGCATATCTGGCACTCAGGATAGTCATGCTGCTGCTCGCGTACCTGCTGTTGCTGTTGCTGTCGAGGGCGTCCTCTGAATCCGCCGCCTCTATTTGCAGGAGAGGGCTGGCGGTCACCGCGGCCGCGCCCTCTTCCTCCTCTCCCACGGGGTCTGCCACGGGACTGGTCGCGGCCTCTGTAGACGGCGTTGGCAGATGATTGAAACCCGCCTGAAGACGAGTCTCCCAGCATCTCCATCCTCTGATCAAAGGCGGAGATCTGAGCGAAGAGGTCATCGGCGGTGATTGTGTTCTTGACAGTGCCGATCGCCGCCACCACAGAGTCGTAGTTGCGGTCGAGTCCTGCGAGTATGTAGTCCACCATCTCCAGATCAGAAACGGGACGACCAACGGCAGCTAGTTCATCCCCAAGGCTCTTCATCTTCGCCATATACGCCGAGCTCGACATTGTGCCCTTCTTGGTGTTGGTGATCGCGATCCTCAGATTGGTGATCCGGGACTGTGATTGCGAGGCGAAGAGATTGTTCACCGTCGTCCAGAGCTCATGGGTGGAGTCCTTCCCGACGACTTGCGCAAGGATTTCTAGAGACATGGAGTTGAGAAGATATGACAGGACCTACTGGTCTTTGGCGATCCAGGGCCCGTATAGAGTGTTTGGCTCGAGGGCCGTCGTCTTGTCCGCCTTCATGATCTCCACAGTCTTGGGTGGAACGGCGTCAGAGTTGTCCAGGAGTCCGGTTACCTGCACACCTCGTAGGGCTAGGAGCACCTGGTGAAGGAAATATGCCCTAGAGGCAATAATAAAGTTATTATTTATTTCCTTATATCATGATAAATGTTTATTATTCATGCTAGAATTGTATTAACCGGAAACATAATACATGTGTGAATACATAGACAAACATAGTGTCACTAGTATGCCTCTACTTGACTAGCTCGTGAATCAAAGATGGTTAAGTTTCCTAGCCATGGACAAAAGAGTTGTCATTTGATTAACGGGATCACATCATTAGGAGAATGATGTGATTGACTTGACCCATTCTGTTAGCTTAGCACTTGATCGTTTAGTATGTTACTATTGCTTTCTTCATGACTTATACATGTTCCTGTAACTATGAGATTATGCAACTCCCGTTTACCGGAGGAACACTTTGGGTGCTACCAAACGTCATAACGTAACTGGGTGATTATAAAGGGGTACTACAGGTGTCTCCAAAGGTACATGTTGGGTTGGCGTATTTTGAGATTAGGTTTTGTCACTCTGATTGTCGGAGAGGTATCTCTGGGCCCTCTCGGTAATGCACATCACTTAAGCCTTGCAAGCATTGCAACTAATGAGTTAGTTGTGAGATGATGTATTACGTAACGAGTAAAGAGACTTGCTGGTAACGAGATTGAACTAGGTATTAGATACCGACGATCGAATCTCGGGCAAGTAACATGCCGATGACAAAGGGAACAACGTATGTTGTTATGTGGTTTGACCGATAAAGATCTTCGTAGAATATGTAGGACCCAATATGGGCATCCAGGTTCCGCTATTGGTTATTGACCGGGAATAGTTCTAGATCATGTCTACATAGTTCTCGAACCCATAGGGTCCGCACGCTTAACGTTACGATGACAGTTTTATGATGAGCTTATAAGTTTTGATGTGCCGAAGTTTGTTCAGAGTCCCGGATGTGATCACGGACATGACGAGGAGTCTCGAAATGGTCGAGACATAAATATTGATATATTGGACGACTATATTCGGACACCGGAAGTGTTCCGGACATTTTTGGAGAAAACCGGAGTGCCGGAGGGTTACCGGAACCCCCCGGGGAGAGATAATGGGCCACATGGGCCTTGGTGGAAAGAGAGAGGGGCGGCCAGGGTGGGCCGTGTGCCCCCTCTCCCTCTGGTCCGAATTGGACTAGGAGGGGAGGGGGGGCGGCGCCCCCCCTCTTTCCTTCCCCCTCTCCCCCTTCCTTCCCCCTCCTAGTAGGAGTAGGAAAGGGGGAGTCCTACTCCTACTAGGAGGAGGACTCCTCCTCCTTGGCGCGCCCACAAGGGTCGGCCGGCCTCCCCCCTTGCTCCTTTATATACAGGGGCAGGGGGGCACCCTAGGACAACACAAGTTGATCTACGGATCGTTCCTTAGCCGTGTGCGGTGCTCCCCTCCACCATATTCCACCTTGGTCATATCGTCGCGGAGTTTAGGCGAAGCCCTGCGCCGGTAGAACATCACCACGCCGTCGTGCTGACGGAACTCATCCCCGAAGCTTTGCTGGATCGGAGCCCGGGGATCGTCATCGAGCTAAACGTGTGCTGAACTCGGAGGTGCCGTATGTTCGGTGCTTGGATCGGTCGGATCGTGAAGACGTACGACTACATCAACTGTGTTGTGCTAACGCTTTCGCTTACGGTCTACGAGGGTACATGGACAACACTCTCCCCTCTCGTTGCTATGCCATCACCATGATCTTGCATGTGCGTAGGAATTTTTTTGAAATTACTACGTTCCCCAACAGTGGCATCCGAGCCTGGTTTTATGCGCAGATGTCATATGCACGAGTAGAACACAAGTGAGTTGTCGGCGATACAAGTCATACTGCTTACCAGCATGTCATACTTTGGCTCAGCGGTATTGTGAGATGAAGCGGCCCGGACCGACATTACGCATACGCTTACGCGAGACTGGTTTCACCGTTACGAGCACTCGTGCTTAAAGGTGACTGGCGGGTGTCTGTCTCTCCCACTTTAGCTGAATCGAGTGTGGCTACGCCCGGTCCTTGCGAAGGTTAAAACAACATTAACTTGACGAACTATCATTGTGGTTTTGATGCGTAGGTAAGAACGGTTCTTGCTAAGCCCGTAGCAGCCACGTAAAACTTGCAACAACAAAGTAGAGGACGTCTAACTTGTTTTTGCAGGGCATGTTGTGATGTGATATGGTCAAGACGTGATGCTATATTTTATTGTATGAGATGATCATGTTTTGTAACTGAGTTATCGGCAACTGGCAGGAGCCATATGGTTGTCGCTTTATTGTATGAAATACAAACGCCCTGTAATTGCTTTACTTTATCACTAAGCGGTAGCGATAGTCGTAGAAGCAATAGTTGGCGAGACGACAACGATGCTACGATGGAGATCAAGGTGTCGCGCCGGTGACGATGGTGATCATGACGGTGCTCTGGAGATGGAGATCACAAGCATAAGATGATGATGGCCATATCATATCACTTATATTGATTGCATGTGATGTTTATCCTTTATGCATCTTATCTTGCTTTGATTGACGGTAGCATTTTAAGATGATCTCTCACTAATTATCAAGAAGTGTTCTCCCTAAGTATGCACCGTTGCGAAAGTTCTTCGTGCTGAGACACCACGTGATGATCGGGTGTGATTGGCTCTACGTTCAAATACAACGGGTGCAAAACAGTTGCACACGCGGAATACTCGGGTTAAACTTGACGAGCCTAGCATATACAGATATGGCCTCGGAACACGAAGACCAAAAGGTCGAGCGTGAATCATATAGTAGATATGATCAACATATTGATGTTCACTATTGAAACTACTCCATCTCACGTGACGATCGGACATGGTGTAGTTGATATGGATCATGTAATCACTTAGAGGATTAGAGGGATGTCTATCTAAGTGGGAGTTCTTAAGTAATGTGATTAATTAAACTTAAATTTATCATGAACTTAGTCCTAGTAGTATTTTGCAAATTATGTTGTAGATCAATAGCTTGCATTATTGCTTTCATATGTTTATTTTGATATGTTCCTAGAGAAAATTGTGTTGAAAGATGTTAGTAGCAATGATGCGGATTGGATCCGTAATCTGAGGTTTATCCTCATTGCTGCACAGAAGAATTATGTCCTTGATGCACCGCTAGGTGACAAACCTATTGCAGGAGCGTTTGATGACTACTTGATAGTTTAGTGCACCATGCTTAAACGGCTTAGAATCGAGACTTCAAAGACGTTTTGAACGTCATGGACCATATGAGATGTTCCAGGAGTTGAAGTTAATATTTCAAGCAAATACCCGAGTTGAGAGATATGAAGTCTCCAACAAGTTCTATAGCTAAAAGATGGAGGAGAATCGCTCAACTAGTGAGCATGTGCTCAGATTGTCTAGGTACTACAATCGCTTGAATCAAGTGGGAGTTAATCTTACAGATATGATAGTGATTGACAGAATTCTCTAGTCACCACCACCAAGTTAGTAGAACTTCGTGATGAACTATAGTGCAAGGGATGACGAAAACGATTCCCGAGCTCTTCGTGATGCTGAAATCGACGAAGGTAGAAATCAAGAAAGAGCATCAAGTGTTGATGATTGACAAGACCACTAGTTTCAAGAAAAGAGCAAAGGGATAGAAAGGGAACTTCAAGTAGAATGACAAGCAAGTTTCACTCCCGCGAAGAAGCCCGCAGCTGGACCAAAGCGTGAAACTGAGTGCTTACACTGCAAAGGAAATGGTCACTGGAAGCGGAAATGCCCTTAATATTTGGTGGATAAGAAGGATGGCGAAGTGAACAAGGGTATATTTGATATACAGGTTATTGATGTGTGCCTTACTAGTGTTTATAGTAGCCCCTGAGTATTTGATACTTGTTCACTTGCTAAGATTAGTAACTCGAAACAGGAGTTATATAAATAGAGACTAGTTGAAGGGGAAGTGACGATGAGTGTTGGAAGTGGTTCCAAGATTGATATGATCATCATCGCACACTCCCTATACTTTCGGTATTAGTGTTAAACCTAAATAAATGTTATTTGGCATTTGTGTTGAACATGAATATGATTTGATCATGTTTATTGCGATACGGTTATTCAGTTAAAGTCAAAGAATAATTGTTGTTCTATTTACATGAATAAAACCTTCGATGGTTATACACCCAATGAAAATAGTTTGTTGGATCTCGATCGTAGTGATACACATATTCATAATATTGATGCCAAAAAGATGCAAAGTTAATAATGATAGTGCAACTTATTTATGACACTGCCGTTTGGGTCATATCAATGTAAAGCGCATGAAGAAACTCCATAAAGATGGATTTTCAGAATCACTTGGTTATGAATCATTTGATGCTTGCGAACCGTGCCTTTTGGGCAAGATGACTAAAACTCCATTCTCCGGAACAATGGAACAAGCTACTGACTTATTGGAAATAATACATACCGATGTATGCAATCCAATGAGTGTTGATGCTTGTGGCAAGTATCGTTATTTTCTGACCTTCACAAGATGATTTGAGCAGATATGGGTATATCTACTTGGTGAAACATAAGTCTGAAATAGTTGAAAGGTTCAAAGAATTTCAGAGTGAAGTGGAAAAATCATCGTAAGAAGAAAATAAAGTTTCTGCGATCTGATCGCGGAGACAAATATTTGAGTTACGAGTTTGGTCTTCAATTAAAACAATGTGGAATAGTTTCACAGCTCACGCCACCTGGAACACCACAACGTTATGGTGTGTCCGAACGTCGTAACCACACTTTATTGGATATGGTGCGATCTATGATGTCTCTTACTGATTTACCATTATTGTTTTGGGGTTATGCATTAGAGATAGTTGCATTCACGTTAAAAGGGCACCATCTAACTCCGTTGAGACGACATCGTATGAACTATGGTTTAGAAGTAAACCTAAGCTGTCGTTTCTTAAAGTTTGGAGTTGCGATGCTTATATGAAAAAGGTTTTCAACCTGATAAGCTCGAACCCAAATCGGAGAAGTGCGTCTTCATAGAATACCCAAAGGAAACTGTTGGGTACACCTTCTATCACAGATCCGAAGGCAAAATCTTTGTTGCTAAGAATGGACCCTTTCTAGAGAAGGAGTTTCTCTCGAAAGAAGTGAGTGGGAGGAAAGTAGAACTTGATGAGGTAATTGTACCTTCTCCCTTATTGGAAAGTATTTCATCACAGAAATCAGTTCCAGTGATTCCTACACAGATTAGTGAGGAATTTAATGATGATGATCATGAAACTTCAGATCAAGTTGCTATCGAACCTCGTGGGTCTTCCAGAGTAAGATCCGCACCAGAGTGGTACGGTAATCATGTTCTAGAAGTCATGTTACTAAACCATGATGAACCTACGAACTATGAGGAAGCGATGATGAGCCCAGATTCCATGAAATGGCTTGAGGCCAGATCCATGTATGAGAACAAAGTATGGACTTTGATTGACTTGCTCGATGATCAGCAAGCCATGTTAAATAAATGGATCTTCAAGAGGAAGACGGACACTGATAGTAGTGTTACTATCTACTAAGCTCGACTTGTTGCGAAAGGTTTTCAACAAGTTCAAGGTGTTGAATACGATGAGATTTTCTCACTCGTATTGAAGCTTAAGTCTGTCTGAATCATGTTAGCAATTGCCACATTTTATGAAATCTGGCAAATGGATGTCAAAACTGCATTCCTTAATGGATTTATTAAAGAAGAGTTGTATATGATGCAACCAGAAAGTTTTTGTCAATCCTAAAGATGCTAACAAAGTGTGCAAGCTCCAGCAATCCATCAATGGACTGGTGCAAGCATCTCAGAGTTGGAATATACGCTTTGATGAGTTGATCAAAGCATATGGTTTTATACAGACTTTTGGAAAGGCCTGTATTTACAAGAAAGTGAGTGGGAGCTCTGTAGCATTTCTGATATTATATGTGCAAGACATATTGTTGATTGGAAATGATATAGAATTTCTGGATAGCATAAAAGGATACTTGAATAAAAGGTTTTTCAATGAAAGACCTCGGTGAAGCTGCTTACATATTGAGCATCAAGATCTATTGAGATAGATCAAGACGCTTGATAAGTTTTTCAATAAGTACATACCTTGTCAAGATTTTGAAATAGTTCAAAATGGAACAGTCAAAGAAAGAGTTCTTGCCTGTGTTGCAAAGGTGTGAAATTGAGTAAGATTAAAATCCCGACCACGGCAGAAAATAGAAAGAGAATGAAAGTCATTCCCTATGCTTCAGTCATAGGTTCTATAAAAGTATGCCATGCTATGGACCAGACCTATTGTATACTCTGCCCTGGTTTGGCAAGGGAGTACAATAGTGATCTAGGAGTAGATCACTGGACATTGGTCAAAATTATCCTTAGTAGAATAAGGATATGTTTCTTGATTATGGAGGTGATAAAAGAGTTCGTCGTAAAGGGTTACATCGGTGCAAGCTTTTACACCGATCCAGATGACTCTAAGTCTCAATCTGGATACATATTGAAAGTGGGAGCAATTAGCTAGAGTAGCTCCGTGCAAAGCATTGTAGACATAGAATATTTGCAAAATACATACGACTCTGTAATATGACAGACCCGTTGACTAAACTTCTCTCACGAGCAAAACATGATCATACCTTAGTACTCTTTGGGTGTTAATCACATAGCGATGTGAACTAGATTATTGACTCTAGTAAACCCTTTGGGTGTTGATCACATGACGATGTGAACTATGGGTATTAATCACATACAGATGTGAATATTGGTGTTAAATCACATGGCGATGTGAACTAGATTATTGACTCTAGTGCAAGTGGGAGACTGAAGGAAATATGCCCTAGAGGCAATAATAAAATTATTATTTATTTCCTTATATCATGATAAATGTTTATTATTCATGCTAGAATTGTATTAACCGGAAACATAATACATGTGTGAATACATAGACAAACATAGTGTCACTAGTATGCCTCTACTTGACTAGCTCGTGAATCAAAGATGGTTAAGTTTCCTAGCCATGGACAAAAGAGTTGTCATTTGATTAACGGGATCACATCATTAGGAGAATGATGTGATTGACTTGACCCATTCCGTTAGCTTAGCACTTGATCGTTTAGTATGTTGCTATTGCTTTCTTCATGACTTATACATGTTCCTGTAACTATGAGATTATGCAACTCCCGTTTACCGGAGGAACACTTTGGGCGCTACCAAACGTCACAACGTAACTGGGTGATTATAAAGGAGTACTACAGGTGTCTCCAAAGGTACATGTTGGGTTGGCGTATTTCGAGATTAGGTTTTGTCACTCCGATTGTCGGAGAGGTATCTCTGGGCCCTCTCGGTAATGCACATCACTTAAGCCTTGCAAGCATTGCAACTAATGAGTTAGTTGTGAGATGATGTATTACGTAACGAGTAAAGAGACTTGCTGGTAACGAGATTGAACTAGGTATTAGATACCGACGATCGAATCTCGGGCAAGTAACATGCCGATGACAAAGGGAACAACGTATGTTGTTATGCGGTTTGACCGATAAAGATCTTCGTAGAATATGTAGGAGCCAATATGGGCATCCAGGTTCCGCTGTTGGTTATTGACCGAGAATAGTTCTAGATCATGTCTACATAGTTCTAGAACCCGTAGGGTCCGCACGCTTAACGTTACGATGACAGTTTTATTATGAGTTTATAAGTTTTGATGTACCGAAGTTTGTTCGGAGTCCCGGATGTGATCACGGACATGACGAGGAGTCTCGAAATGGTCGAGACATAAAGATTGATATATTGGACGACTATATTCGGACACCGGAAGTGTTCCGGACGTTTTCGGAGAAAACCGGAGTGCCGGAGGGTTACCGGAACCCCCCGGGGAGAGATAATGGGCCACATGGGCCTTGGTGGAAAGAGAGAGGGGCGGCCAGGGTGGGCCGCGCGCCCCCTCTCCCTCTGGTCCGAATTGGACTAGGAGGGGGGGGGCGCCCCCCCTCTTTCCTTCCCCCTCTCCCCCTTCCTTCCCCCTCCTAGTAGGAGTAGGAAAGGGGGAGTCCTACTCCTACTAGGAGGAGGACTCCTCCTCCTTGGCGCGCCCACAAGGGCCGGCCGGCCTCCCCCTTGCTCCTTTATATACAGGGGCAGGGGGGCACCCTAGGACAACACAAGTTGATCTACGGATCGTTCCTTAGCCGTGTGCGGTGCCCCCCTCCACCATATTCCACCTCGGTCATATCGTCGTGGAGTTTAGGCGAAGCCCTGCGCCGGTAGAACATCATCTTCGTCACCACACCGTCGTGCTGACGGAACTCATCCCCGAAGCTTTGCTGGATCGGAGCCCGGGGATCGTCATCAAGCTGAACGTGTGCTGAACTCGGAGGTGCCGTACATTCGGTGCTTGGATCGGTCGGATCGTGAAGACGTACGACTACATCAACCGCGTTGTGCTAACGCTTCCGCTTACGGTCTACGAGGGTACGTGGACAACACTCTCCCCTCTCGTTGCTATGCCATCACCATGATCTTGCGTGTGCGTAGGAATTTTTTTGAAATTACTACGTTCCCCAACACCTGGGTCTTCCAGAGGATGAAGTTTCCTCTTTCTAGCTTCTTAGATGGCGGCGATCCGAGGTTGAGGCCGATGCGGGCTGAAGAAGCCATGGAGACGATGATATGTGGTTCTAGGGTTTTGATATGAGGCTAGATGTAGGAGAAGAGGTGGCTCTGATTACCATGAAAGATAATGAGCGTTCCCTACTCCCTCGACGGGAGCCGCGGTTCTGTTTATATTGATGTGGGCCGAAGCCAAGCCTTGGAGTACAAGGAAGATTACAAGGAGTTTGAGTAGAACAAGTAAAGGAAAGGAGTTGGAGATGACTACGGAAACATATTCTCTAACAGTTTTCTGCGTCGCCCATATCCACATCAAGCATGTTGTTGGTCCTCTCATTCTCATTGTACCCTCCCTCCGGGTTTGATTGATTTGAACCTCGGCCACGGCCTATTCCTTTCC
The DNA here is from genome assembly GCF_018294505.1 of Triticum aestivum. Taxonomy (NCBI): domain Eukaryota; kingdom Viridiplantae; phylum Streptophyta; class Magnoliopsida; order Poales; family Poaceae; genus Triticum; species Triticum aestivum. The sequence continues at coordinate 636,203,411 of NC_057795.1, read as the reverse complement.
CAAACTACACGGGCTCTGTTGTGCTTGCTCGGGTGCTGCACCCACAGCCCAGCCCAAACCCTATATGACTGTTTTTTCTCTTTCATTTTATTTTCCTTTTCAAAAAATTGTGAACTTTATTTCATATTGGTGAAACTTTTTTCAATACAAATGAATTTTTTTACAAAATTTAATGATTTTGATGAACTTTTTTTTAAAAAAATTGACTAATTTTTTTTCCAAAATTGAGGAACTTATTTTAAAAATCGATGAAGTTCTTTTCCAAATACATGAATTTCTTCCCCAACATTTGATGATTTCTTTTCAAAAATCGATGATTTTTTTGCATATACAATCTTCTTTTAAAATTCATGAATTTTAAGTTACGGAAAGTCAATGGCCTAGTGTCAACAAAAACCGCACTGCAAGCAGGAGACGTGCCGCGCCCAGCCGCCGCCACACTGCACCCGGCCGCATCCCGAAGCGGGAGACATGTCACGCCCAGCCGCCCCCACCGGCCCAACCATCTCACAAAAATCACGCCGCAGCCTGCTCGCATGAGATGTTCGTGTATTTGGGGCACCACTCGGGAATGCCGCCGACGCAGGACGGCAGTAGCTACCAATCTGTCTGCGAGATCGACGAGGAAATTGATCGAGGCCACTTCGGCGTCGTCCGCTGCACCGGCGACCACTATGCCGTCAAGTCGGTTGACCGGTCGCGCCTACGACCTAGACCACGGCCTGGCTAGGCTGGAGCTCAAGCTGGCGCAGCTGACCGCCACGGGGAACCCCGTCGTCGTTCAGGTGCATGCGGTCTATGAGGACAAGGCATGGACGCACATGGTAATGGACCTCAACGCCGGGTCGGATCTGCTCCGCCATGGCTCGCCTGTCCCGGAGCCGGATGTTGCCACCATGGCCGAGTAGCTCGCTGAGGCCCTTGACATCTTCCACCGCCGCGGCATCTCACACCACAACGTCAAGCCGAACAATGTGCTCCAGGACACCTACTATGGCGGCCGGGCTCATGCCCGCCCGACTCAGTAAAATTTAAGACATGTACAATGGTTTGATAAGATAGTCTTGTCTTAAGTCTTGCATGTAATTTAGAGATGACAAATTTTTTTTATCTATAATGGGTCATCTCTTTGCCTTCTCTTAAATAACTAGTCATTCCTAAAAATGTGATGAGACATATTATGCTAAGGTTTTTTTTAAGAAGATATTATGCTAAGGTTTTGACGTAAAGGTTTTGACGCCTTTTGTATACTAGTTTGGTGGAACTTGTGGAAGCAGAGAAATGGTAGGGTATTTGCGTCATGAGCCATTGCTAGCGAATGGGGAGCTCCTGCGTTGTGTCCAAGCAGGAGGGAGAGGAGTACAACATGTAACTGAGGAGTAGTGTGTTTGTGTGGGAGTGGTGTGTTTCGATGTGTTATCCGTCTGTGGATGACCATCAATTGTAGCTCTTGTGTATATAACCTCTGCCTTCTATAAAACAATGATACGTGTTTTGTGTACTCTAAAAAAAAATTATGCTAAGAGATCATACTAGAACGTAACATTAAGATGTAAAGTGGACGGTTTTTTCAGACGCAAAGGTGCAAAGAAAGAAATATAAACATCAACGGTCAGACTGAACAATCATCTCTCCAACCAATAAAATATACTGACTCTGACAACTAAGCAAAAATTCTAGAAGGAAACGGGAGAAACTAAACTGCCGACCAAAATTAGAGATGATCAGATGACAAACAGAGTAGTCACTGAACAAACCCAAAACCTACCACAGCGGCACCGCCTATATGTAGATACGCCTTCCATAGTGGCAAACTCAAAGGAGATCAGCACTGATTCCAAAAACAGAATTTGAACTTCGAGATGGATGAATATGCCCTCTCGTTGCTCCAACTGAGAGTCAACCCAATCATCAGTCCGACGGCAGCAGTCTGTTTCCAGGTGATCGAATCTGACTCACCAGACCCATGCACCTCCCCGACCGTGTGGCAAAGCAAGAATTATACCTACCCAAGCAGACTTTGGTTTCACAGAACCATATGCATTATAGCAGAACAAATTGGCGACCATAAACTAAACATGCAATGAGTGAACATGACAAATTCCTTGAAAGGCAGTAAAGGGGGACTAGACTACAGCACATCAGAGAGCAGATCAGATCAGTCAAGCTTAAGCACCAAAAACTTCCGGATATCCAAGCTGGTCATAACATAGATATACCATCAAAACAACTTCTCCTAGCTAGGTTTCCGTCAGCAAAATTCAAAGCTATCAGGTTAACCACCTAACCACAGCTGTGTTTCCACTCTTGTTACAGAATGAAAATGGGAAACCCTGGCACACAAGAGAAAGGGGGGAAGACAGAATCCCCAGACTCAGGCCAAAGGAAGATGTATTTTCTGTCATCCTAGTATATGCTTCAATCTCGTCGTCCTGGTATCTGCCCAACTCCTCCTACCTTGCAAGACATAAACTGCGCCCGTTGCTGCAACTCCGCGCACTGCTGCAGCTCCACTTGCCTAAGAGATACACAAGTGCTGATAAGATCAATAAGATATATAATGTGTTGTTGGATTGGATTACAAACTATAGTTAAATCCATATGTCTCTCATCTATTACAAGCTGTTTACATCACCCCTTAGCCCCAGTTCAAGCTGTTCTGCTAAGTGGTATTGCACATGTGGATGCCACATGCTTGCTGGAGCGCCACATGAGCCCCTGAACCACATCCAAACCATCTAGGCCTAGAAGACTTAGACCCCCAACCATCTGTCCCCTGTTCTCCATATTCACTGTTCCCTCTCCGTCTCTCCACCCAGGTTGCTGGAGCGTGTTATGTTGAAGGAACCATGTCTCCAGTTGAGAGGAATAAAAAGATGCTGCTGCCTGATATCAGAGGTCACCATAATAGTATATGACAATGGATAATCTACAAATAAAAGATCTGAAACTATAGTGGCTTCATCAAGGTTTAGAACTTGATGATGATCTGAAGCTTGAGGTTTCTGTATGATGACAATGATTGTGACACTCCGGATAAGCATAAAACAGATTGTGGGGTGGCAGATATTTATGCAGAAATTATAACAGAGAAGGACCCACAAGAGGGAAATTTAGAGCAAACTCATATCAATTTGGAGCATGCTGAGCAAAAGATGGAGGAATTTGTTGCTGACAAGAGGACGATGGTTAAAGTCTTAAAGAGGCAAATCAGAGATCAAAGATAGACAATAGACATTGAAGTGGATAAAAACAGATATTGATTTCTGTAAGCCCAAGGAAGATAACAGTTCAGGTGAAAGATGGTGAATCTTCAATGCTTTATCGTTGAGGATGCTTGCCAAAGATTTCTAGAAGGTCAGGACTGAAATGTTGGACAAAGAAGACAACCAAGGGATGTCAATGCCTGACAATTTTCTGGTTCTAGAATCGGGCATCGTCGATGATGCAGATGAAACTTCCTTACTTTGACTCAAGTTATCATGTTCCAGTGGTGACGCTGGAAGTGATGTGCATGCGATCAGAAGGAAGACCACAAAGTCTATGAAAAGAAGTCCGGCATACCATACGATACTCGGTTGGGATGGCATTTGCTCAAGCGCAAAACAGAACATCAGCAGCAGAAAGCAAAGAGCATGAGAATATCGGCTTCCAATCAAAAAAGACGGCAGCACAAGCAAAGAAGAACACGAGAAAAGCAGCTTCCAGGCATAATGGACAGAAGCTGTACTTGCAAGTACAGCAAGCAGCAAAATGCGCTCGAGACAGAGAAATGTCCTAGGTATTGCACAAATTCCATACTACAGTAGAAGAGCAGTACGGCATTATGTTAGAAACTAATTACCTGACCAAAGTATCATTGAGGAGAAGGGGGGCCTTCCCCCTGCTCGTCAGCTGCTGGTGCTTGTGGAATTGAGATCCTGGTCTGCCACTGCATACCCTCACCCTCAAGAAAATTTTGCAGTTCGACTTGAGTCATCTCAGCTAAGCCTTGATAGCCACTTCGAGACAGCCCAAAGACGTGCGCCCTCTCAATAGCAGTCTTCATGGCACAGCGCGGAATGTTCCTTAGGTCGTAATAGTCGCGAGCTATCATCAGTAGCCTGCAAACAAAGCACGAGAAGATTCAGGAATCAGGACCTCCAGTAATTGTTGAATCCAGCTATATGAATGCAGACTTACAATCTTACATTTCTGTTTGGACATCAGTAACTGTGCGAGCTATGTTTGAATGGATTTCATCGTAAATAACCCATTCAGGCCTGCGGTTCAGGAAGGTTGTCCTGTCCAAATCCAATACCTGCCAAGGATGAGTTAGCGAAATAACAAAATGTGCCAAAAACAGAAATGTGAACTACTGACCTGGTTATCATCTTTCAGCATCACAGAGTATCCAAATCTTTCTCTGTGAGCTACCTGCATAAAGTACCCTGATAGCATGGCCAATTTAACATTGTTGGGGAACCAAGGACTATCGGAGGCTGGACTCAACAGTGGGATATTCAATCCTCTCATGATTCCAACAAGCTTTTGTCTAAGATTGTAAGCATAGTTCCTGACTTGAGCATCGATGAAGTTCATCTTACACCATTCTGAATCCCGATCTGCATTGTCAAAAAAAAAACTTGTTGGGTAAAAATAAAACAACTTGCTGAGATTCAAATGAATGAAAGGAGCAAAGACATATAGACTTACTGTTCTGAACGTAGTGATTATAGACATTCAGAAGGGTCAAATGGTCGCCATCAACATGCACAAATTTTTCCACCCAAATATTTTCAGCTTCTTCTTGCATTGAAAGCTCAACCGCTGAATGGGCATGATCCACCGAAAGGCTGCTTCCGGACGGAGTGGGACGAGAGTAGGATAGGCGACTACCGCGACCTCCCGCCGGCGGCCAGTCCGGCCTCGGCGGCCACCATGCAGACCCACTGGCCTCTGCCGGAGGACGGCCGATCTGGGTCGTCCACTCCGGCCGCGCCCTTGACGGCGCTCCCACCTCTCCTCGATGCTACAGCTCCATCCCCGGCTCCTGCTTCCGCAGCGGTCGGTGTATCCCCTGGAGGAGCGCGCGGGTGGCCGGCGGTGCCATTCTCCTTGGCCACTGCCGACCAAGTCCTGCATGGGCGGGTTCTCCGGAAAGGCTTCCTAGCGGCCTCGACCCCGGCGATGCTGCGTCGCCGTGCCACCTACGACCTCGGCCCGGTGCTCCACTCGCCGGGCGATGCGCTCCTCCAATTCGCCCTGGAGTCCTTCTCCTCTCCGGTATGTTCCCCTCTATCCCCGGCGTCTCCGCTGGCTGCCCCTTCCACCGTCTGGCTCAAAGTGCTACTGCCGGCGCCGGCGCCGCCGGCTGCCGCCATCGTCGCTTTGCTTAATGGCTGGATTGGTACGCCGGCTGATCAGCCGCTAATTCATCAGTTTAGTGCCTGCTTGTACTCGTTCTCGGTTGCTAATGATTGCTTAGCTCAGTTCGTGATCTCCCTAGAGGGTATTAACTACAATGGGATTGTCGTTTCTTTCCTTTCTAATCCAACCCCATTAGGCGCCTCGCCACCATCATATTTTGTCGCTACTACCACTGTTCCCAAACACACCCCCGTTCAAATTTCTGCAGACCAAGCCAAGACTGATGCTCCTGCCGTCGCTGGCCCGTCTGCTAGGCGTGCGTTGCCGCTCGTCACCGTATCATCTACCCCTCCAGACACAAACAAAATTTCAGCACCTGCTGCTGTCTCGTCGTTTCCCCTGCCCCCCGCAGCTGCTTCGCAGCCTCGCGCCTGTCTCCCAAGGTCAAATCTCCCCACTTGTCACCGTATCACCCCCCGTGATCCTGTTTTGGACGCCCACAATTTACTGCCTGCTGTCGCTCCCCCTCTGCCCTTGACGCTTGCCTCTAAAAACAACAGACAGCCCCCTCTCCTGGATCTTTCTGCTGCTGGTCTGCTCCTGCTTCCAATTGGCCCGCCCCAACGCATGCAATCTGCATGCACCCCGACCCAATCAGATCTCACCTCCCCATGCTTGCGATCGCCATCGCCTCGTATCTCGGTCGCGCGGCGGACGAGGCCTCTCTTGGACGTTTCTGCGCCTGGTATCCTGCCAACTCCCGAGGGCCCCCTCCCCTGGTCAACCCAGCCTGCGCCGTCACCCCAGCCAATGACTATCGCTACAGCCAACGCTCCCCATGACCTGCTCCTGTTCACGGACGGGAATAGCACCGCCCTCGAGGTCGCGTCATCGCTTCCACCTCGTCTGCCGAGCGCCCATGCTGGCCTCCCTCTCGCTCGAGGGCAAGATTCTTACGCCCATGCCCTCTCCGCTTCTATAAATGGCATGCACGCCCCACGCTCCCCTCCTCGAAAACCCTCGTCCCCTCCCAAAAACCTGGACATCATGAATCGCTGCTTTCGTTGCCTAGCTCGTGATCATCTTGTGCGTGACTGTAGAGATCCGATTCGCTGTAGACGGTGCTGGCATCTGGGCCACACCCAACGGAGCTGCTCGGCTATTTTACCCCCTCCTCCAACCCTCCCTCCAACCCACAACCAGCTCCCTTCTGCCTCTGCCTCCCAACCTGCATCCACTCTCGTCTCCACCGCTATCCCACCAGCCCCCCTCCCCGCCCTAGCCATGGCTGACTTCATCCCTTTGGTGGACGTGAGCTCCGGCTCCGAAGATGACCTCCCCCCCGCAGCTGCCCCCAATGCTGCTTCCCCTCCGCCCCGCGTCTTCGCTTTCCCGGAGCAGATTGAGGCCGCCGAAGTGGTTGAGGAAGAAGAAGAGGACCCGGATGAGGTCGAGTTCGAATCAGGGGAGGAGTCCACTGATTCGGATTCGATCCCACCAATGTTCCCTCCTTCCCCTCCTCGCCATCGACGTGACTACTCCAATGTGTTCATGCCCTATGTCCCCATCGAACACTTCCAAAACCTTGCCTACGCGTTTGTCACTCCACCTCACCCCTCCCCCCAAGCTTGTGTCCGCCGCGCTATCCAGACGGGCGCTGGTGACCCTCCTGTCATCATTAGGGCATCCTCCTTTGGTGCGGGCCTTGTTGTCTTTGGGTCTGCGTATGAAAGGGAGATTTCCATCCTCAATGGTCCCTATAACTGCCCTGTCAACACCGTTGAGCTAGTGCGCCACGAAGACACCGACAACAGATTCCTTTTCCGTCTTGGCACCGTTTCCGCCCTAAATATCGAGGACTTCCCCCTTGAATATTGGTTCACTCCCACCATTATCAACTCAGTGGTTCCCTTCGCCTGCCCCATCCAGATAGACCCAGTGTGCCTCACCGGCGTTGACTACTCTGCTGTTCTCGTCTCCGTCAAAAGCCGGAGTCTTACCGACGTCCCCCACTCCATCCCCATCCATGGCTTCTCCGGGCTCGGCGCCATCGCCACGGTTCTGGTGGTCCGCTCTCAGGAGCTGCCGCCCGACCCGGCCTTCTCCGGCCCCGACGACGATGAGGATGAGGGGGGCTTCGATGGCGACTTCCCCGCCGGCATGGCGCCGGACCTTGCTCCCCCGCCACCACCTCCAACCACCGATGAGCTCCACGACGACAAAGTGGTGCAGCTCCCGGGCGGGCTCACCATGATGGCCAACCACAAGCCCATCGTCTGCGCCGTGCCTCTCACCACCCGCCCCAAATCCGTTGATGTCAAGCTCTTCCGCGGTTTCTACGACGTCCGTGTCCGCGGCGCAAATGGCGAGCGCGGGTTCTACCGCATTCCCATGCGCCCGGCTGGCTCCCCCAAGCTCGTCGTCGCCAACTTTGCCACCTGCTCCATCGGCCTCCTCGACAGGGTGGCCACGGTGGGGCCTTCACACGCGCCAATGACCGATGCCGAGGTCCTCTGCAGCGACCCCCGGGGCCACTCCCTCATCCCCACCATCCACGGGGAAGACAATGTCATGAAGGCCATTGCTCGGTTCGACGAGGGGCTCCCCCCGCTCCCAGCCGATCTGCCTCCTCTCATCGCCGACACGCCACCCTCCCCTGCCATCCTTGACTCCGTCGTCGACCTGCCTCCTCGCGCCCCATCCCCAACCATCGTCTACTCACGCCGGAGTGCGCGCCTCATGCTGTCCGAAGAACCCTCCAAGCTAACCATGCTTGAAAAAGCAACGCTGCTCAAGAAACAGAAGCGGGAGGGCAAGAAGCAGGTCTCCGGCAACGATCTCCTTCTTCCTGCAACTGAGCTCCTCGAGCTGGCTGCGGCGGGAAAGACGCCGTTCAGTTTGCCGCGGCCTGCGGCGTCTCTGAGATCGATCTGAACAAGGTGGCTCCAGAGTTTGGTGATGTGTGAGAGCCGTCTATGCATCCTTTGCCGCCCTCCATCCCGCTCGTTCCAGCTCCTCATTCCCTGCAGATGCAGCTCCTCCTTCAGTTTTAGTTGCACCTACATGTTCTGGGCGCGGTTAGTTAGGGCTTCTAGGTTCTCCTATTCCGTTCTTTTCTGTTTTTTCCTTGCGTCCCCTCTTTCCCCCTCGTGTATCTCTCTTCTAAGTTGTATGTCCTGTGTACCACCCCTATGTTGTAATCGACTGTTCCATCGTAATGTTGCTATTTATTCATTGATAATGGTGTTCTTAGTTTCCAATGATTAAGCAACTTTCCATTACTTCTTGGAACGTGAGAGGCCTAGGCCGACCTAAAAAATGCCTGGACGTCAAATCAGCTCTTCTCATGACTAACTCATCGATTATTTGCTGCCAAGAAACCAAACTAATGGACATCTCCTCTTTTAAAGCTAGCTCCTTCCTACCTACCAATCTTCGAGACTTCCACTTTATCCCCTCTAACGGCGCTTCAGGCGGAATCCTAACTGCTTGGGACAACTCCCTTATCTCCTGCACTAAGTTTGAACGAAACCAGCATTTTCTCACATGTTGGTTCTCTGCTAACGCCGATGATCTGGACTTTGCCATCTCCAACGTGTATGGCCCTGGCGCCTTGGATGAAAAAAAATTGTTCCTACAAGCTTTGGTAGATCTTGCACCTTCGATATCCTGCCCTTGGGCCATCATCGGCGATTTCAATCTAACCCTGCGCCCTGCGGAAAAATCGTCCCAAAACTTTAACATGCACGAGGCTCTGTTGTTCTCCTCGACCATCAACTCTATCCAGCTCCAGGAACTCCCTCTCCTCGATAGGCTTTTCACGTGGTCCAATCAGCAAGACTCCCCCATCCTTGTCAAGTTAGATAGAGCCTTGGTCAACGTGGCTTGGGCCCAAGTTTTCCCTGACAGCTCGCTTACCTCTAACACTAGAAGCACCTCCGACCACGTCCCTATCCACGGACGTGGATTTTTAGAGCATATGCACCCAGGCCCTCCTATCCTAACTCTTCAATATTGCTTTAAGATCCGTGCGACACAACTAAGTTTCTATATGAAATTTTCTCTTTTTTGCTTTTCCCACATAGAACATATCTTAAAGTTCAAACCTATGCAGGATGGCAAATCTTTCTAACTAGAATCTAGGATAAATCTTTCAGAATTTTTTGTCCGACATAAATATTAAAAATATGATTTTTTAATCAAACAAAACGTATTTTGTATATTTATGTTTGACAAAAAAATCTGTACGATTTATCCTAGATTCTACTCAGAAAGCTTTGTCACGCCGCATAGGTTTGAACTTCAAGATATATTCTATGTGGGAGAAACAAAAAAGAGAAATATATTTGCACGAATCTTAAAGCTAAAAATGGATGGCTAGATAGAGAGGGCCTGGGTGCATATGCTCTAAAATATATTTTCGCCCTATCCACCTTTCGGCTGCCACATCTATCCCTAAATCAACTGTGTTCCGGCTCAACATTTCCCTCCTAGCAAACGAGCTTTTTCGAACCAAGGTTTCTTCCAATTGGCTCAGTGTTACTTCGGCTCATGATAGGTTAGGTTCCACTGGTAAACTTGCCCTGAAGCTCAAACGGACTAGAGACATGGCAAAAATATGGACCGCTCGCACCACCCCTACTAAAACCCTTGCCCAAAACTGCCATACCACCATTGACCTTCTCGACAAGCTCGAAGAATTTCGTCAATTGTCCACAATTGAGCTCTGTCTTCGTACCGCTGTCAAACTGGCTCTCCATCGTCTCAATGCTCTAATTGCCGCCTACTGGAGACAACGTGCTAAGATTCGGGATTGTGTGCTTGGCGATGAAAACTCCTCCTACCTGCATGTGTGTGCCTCCATTAGGCACCGGAAAAACCAAATCAAATCACTGTCATTCAACGATGAGCTGTTCTCCTCTCACTATGACAAAGAGCGTATCCTCCTATCCTTTTTCAAGGGCTTGGTCGGCTCACCTTCCCCCTCTCATTTCACCTTTGATCTTGAAAGCCTTCTTCTCCCCTCCTCTTTATCCTCTCAGCAGGCTTTGGATCTCATTAAACCTTTCTCCTTGGACGAAATCAAGCTTGCTCTATGGGGCATGAATGATAACGCAAGCCCGGGCCCTGACGGCTTTGGGCCTGCTTTCTTCAAAAAAAACTGGGATTTGGTCAAAATGGATCTGCTAAAACTCCTGGACGACTTTCATAGTTGTTCGGCCGACCTCAAGCGGATCAACAGGGCCTACATCGTGCTTCTCCCTAAAAAAAGCGGCGCCTCCTTGCCTGATCACTTCCGGCCTATTTCCCTTCAGAACTGCGCTATAAAAATCTCCTCCAAATGCCTAGCCAACAGAACTCAGCCTATCATCCCCGACCTAATCCATCATGGCCAGACCGGTTTTATCAAAGGTCGCAGGATTGCCGAAAACTTCACCCTAGCGGCGGACATTGTCCAAACTTGCCACAGAAGGAAAATCCCAGCGGTCGCCCTTAAACTCGATTTTCGCAAAGCTTTCGACTCTGTCTCGTGGATAGCCCTTGCACGGATCCTGCGCGCTAAGGGTTTCCCAGAACGCTGGTGCCGCTGGATCGATGCTCTCCACTGCTCCAGCAATTCTGCTATCCTTCTCAATGGCAAACCTGGGCCTTGGTTCTCTTGTCGCAAAGGGTTACGACAAGGGGACCCGATTTCTCCCTACCTTTTCATCATTGTGGCAGATGTTCTTCAGCGTCTAATTCTGCAGGCTTCTGAAAATGGAGATCTTACCCACCCTTTAAACAACAATCTGCCATGCCCTGTTCTTCAATATGCAGATGATACGCTAATTATCCTCCCGGCGGAAGCTGCCCAACTTCAGGCTCTAAAAGCTCTGCTCGATCAGTTCTCTGCCGCAACGGGACTGGCCATTAACTTCCACAAAAGCACTTTTGCTCCTATTCATGTCGATAATGGCACGGCCTCTTTGCTAGCAGCTATTTTTGGGTGCCCTGTGGCTAGTTTTCCTCAATCTTACCTGGGGCTCCCTCTGTCCACCAAAAAGCTCAACCTCTCTGCGTTCTTCTTCATCATTGACAAAGTGGACCGCCGTCTTGCGGGATGGCGTGGACTGCTACTCTCTCTTGCGGGTCGTGCCATTCTGGTTCGCTCAGTGCTTCGTGCCTTACCAATCTACGCGATGAGCTCGCTCCTAATCCCAGCAGGTACTCTCCTCGAGATTGAGAAACGGTGTCGTGCTTTTTTCTGGTCTGGTCAGGATTCGGTTACTGGAGGGCAATGCAAAGTGGCTTGGGATATTGTGTGTGCGCCTTTTGAAAACGGGGGGTTAGGTTTCGTCTCACTTCCACACATGAACATGTGCCTCCTGCTAAAACACCTCTCCAAACTTCATTCTCCCGACAATAACACTACCTCCACATATTTGATTGACAAATATGGCTGGACTAACTCCCATGACTTAGGGAGCCAAGACAATTTCTCCACCCCAATTTGGAGAGACATCTTTAAAGGCCTACCCTTCTTTAGGTCGATCTCTCAGGTCATTATTGGAAATGGGGTCTCGACTTCCTTCTGGAATGATCTCTGGCTTCCGGGTTCCCCTACACCCTTAGCAACCCAATACTCCGCTCTATACTCCCACTGCTTGAGCCAAACCGTCTCGGTTGCTCATGCGCTCGCAACTCCGGACCTAAACCTCTCCTTCACCCCCAGACTATCCCACGCTGCTGATCACGAGCTGGTTGCGTTGCGCATTATTTTGGCTTCCGTTAACTTGAACGAGCAGGTTGCAGACTTGAGAACTAGCAGGCTCGACGGCAAGCCTATCACCACCAAGACAGCATACAGAGCCACCTGGGATACAGCGCCAGTTGATCATTTGGCGTCGGCGATATGGAAGAACTACGCTCCTAACAAGTGTCGCCTTTTCATCTGGCTGGCACACAAGGACCGTGTCTATACGAACGAAAGGCGCTTCCGAAGATCTATAGCTACTTCCGATGCATGCCCACTTTGCGGGCAATGCGAGAGTATTGATCACCTGCTCTTCACCTGTCGGCGGCTTCGACCTCTTTGGGATCAACTGTCAAGCCTTCAAGACGTTCGACCTATCAACCTTCTCCACATTTGGCAGTCTTCCATTCAAGATAAAGTTCGCTCCACCGTGATCATGGCTTTACTCTGGAACATTTGGAAGAGACGCAACGCCAAGGTTTTTCGGAACGACAACCAAGGGATCCACTGCATCGCCCGGGCGGCGGCCGACGACCTGGTCTTATGGTCCAATAGATGTGCCAATATTCTGAGAAAAAACTTGATTCGGGACTGGGCCTCCATGTTGTTTCATCTTGCTGCGAGATTGTAACCCCTAAATAGTTGTTTTTCTCTTGCCCCCGTCACCTCTTTCCTTTTGTAACCCTATGTCCATCTTTGTAACTGGATGTTGCTGTGATAATATATGTTCAGGCCGGCGTAAGCCCGCCGTTGACGCGTCAAAAAAAAAAAGCTCAACCGCTCTGTCTGGATGCACCCGCCTCACAAAGCAATTTGGCACTAAAGAAAATGAGATGGTAATCAATCAATGGAGTTCACAGTGCTCCCATTTGATTTAGTAACTCAACGCATGGCAATTATCCAGCTTACTATGTGATCAATTCAGTCCACCTATGAACATGCACATGCAAGAAGAATGCAGTTTGAAACATAGAAGAGATGCAAACAAAAATGACTACGTGCAGTAATTATTGCTGAAATCCAAGTCAGTAATCTAAAGTTTGGTAGACATACCTAACAGCATTGCAGATAGAGACACAATCTCATTTGAGCAGTGGTAATCTGGACTGGCAATTATCATTGCTGACATCTGAGGGTCTAGGGGAAATGAGTTCATCACTTCACCCAAGGGTTCTAAGTTATATTCAGGGTTGACTGCTCTTAAATGGTACAAGTCTCTCAAGGCCCTTGCTACAGATACACGTGCAGGTGAAGCAGAATCCATATACTTAAAACTCATGAGGTCAGGAATTCCAAGATTCTTCATACCAAGAGCTATGCTTGACAGGTTCAGTGTTAAACTTTCTGGGTAGGTCTCGAGTGGTAATTCCTCTTGGAAAATATCTTCGGTGTACAATCTGAAGCACATTCCTGCCTGCGTTCTTCCAGCAATAAGAGCTCTCCGAACTGCACTCTGCTGAGAAATATCTGACACAAACAGAGCTTCTACTCCTGTGTCTGGGTTGTGAATTCTGCAGTTGGAAAGCCCTGCATCAATAACATAGACTATTCCATGAATTATGACAGAGGTCTCGGCCAATTTTGTTGAAACGACGATTTTCCTTGGACGACAACCCACTCTCCATACAACTGGAGCAGGTTCAAAAACCTTAGACTGCTTTTCCAATGGTAGGTTATCATGGAGAGGCACAATGCAAAATGGACCAACGTCGTCCCTTCCCTGAAGTTCCCTGCTAAGTTCTGAACAAACAGACTCAACTTGGGGTTCCCTTGGGAGAAAGACAATGATGTCACCAGCAGGCCGAGTAGTGTGTATCTGTACTACTGTAATGATTGCAACCTCCACATAGTTGAACATTGGTTCTGGCAGGTAGATGCATTCGAACGGATGCAATTGCCTACCAGGCACCATCAGAATCGGTGCATTGTTGAAGTGTATGCTGAAGTTATTCTCTTGAGTGTTGTCTGTGGCACTCATGACAACCAGCCTCAAGTCCTTCCTTTTGCTGATAGCATTTTTCAGGATCACAGATAGAATATCAGTTGCCAATGTACGTTCATGAGCTTCATCCACAATAACCACCTTGTACTTCTGAAACAGGGGATCTTCTGCAGCTTCTCTCAGGAGCATAGAATCTTTCATGTACCTGGTTGGAAATAGTAGTGTTTGACACAATGTGGTTAGATCGGAATGCCGAAAAGGACAACCATACATACATAACACAAGGATGTTATCATAACTTACATGATCACAGTATTGTGGTTGCCGCACTCTTCTAAAGGTACCGTGTAGCCAACCTGTTCACCAAGAGTGACATCCATTTCATCTGCGACGCGTTGAGCGGCCGTCATTGCAGCGACCCTCCAAGGCTGGGTACAGGCCACCCTGCCATTCCATGCCTGCAGAACAATCTGAGGGACCTAGGCACATAATAACACAAATAAATTCCTTAATTAGCTGCAGATAGCTAAGCCCTAGGACATCTCATTATGTTTGAACATAAAAAAATTGAGCAGAAAGGCATCATTATGTCCTCCCCATCTCTATTTCTGGACTTTGACAGGAAACACCCCTCTAAGTAGCCCCAGTTCTAACACTTGTCAGATCCTAGATTTAGACAGGGCAAACTGGAGGTTGAAATCATAAGCAAGCAATTTTTGTCGTGGTTCATAAAAGTGCAAGAATAAAAAAATTCCTTGAGTTTATTCAGGCTTGACACTCTTTGCGGTTCATCAATTATACCACTAAAAGCATAGTAATAAAGCAATTGCAGCAGGGGCATTTAGGAATTAGGATCACAATCTGCCAATTTTTCGAGAATCTCGTGAACTGGGGCAAATAAACTTCTTCTTCCCCAATACTCCAATAGCACATAAAGCGTACACGGAGGGTACACGTAGAGGCTCACCTGAGTGGTGTTGCCACCTCCCGAATCCCCGACGACGATAACGACTTTGTGGAGGCCTAAGAGGCGCAGGAACTCTCCCTTATGCCTCCACACCGGGAGGGCGCGCCGA
This sequence comes from Triticum aestivum, assembly GCF_018294505.1. Taxonomy (NCBI): domain Eukaryota; kingdom Viridiplantae; phylum Streptophyta; class Magnoliopsida; order Poales; family Poaceae; genus Triticum; species Triticum aestivum. The sequence continues at coordinate 636,188,311 of NC_057795.1, read as the reverse complement.
TTCTCCAGCATTTCGTAGTAGCGAGAGGAGTAAGGCCGCCCAGTCCACGGATTCATGCCGTCGAGCGCCTTGCGCTTTCGCCCCTCGTCCATGGCGGCGGCGGCGGCGGCAGCGGGTCCAGAGGCTCGAGGGCGCGGGAGAGGGAGCAGGGTAGGTACGGGAAACCCTAGGTGCGCTTCTGGAACTTTCCCGAACTTTCCCGTCGGAGAGCGAGAGGGTGGGTTATGATGAGGGAAAAAGCAAACGTGGGGGAGTTTTGATTGTTTCGAGAGCTGGGCACCGCTGGTCCTAGGCGGATACTGGATGCGGTTTCTTGAACTACACATACATAAGAGGGATGCGGCTTGTTGAACTACGCGTCCATAGAAGGGATATGGATTTCTTCAGTACTAGTAGCAGATTCAGTACTAGTAGCAAATTCATTTACGAGCGTTTGTAAAAAAAATACGACACCGCGAGCCCTCCGATGAAACAGATCTCGTAAACCCATCCCGCAAATATTTTACTGGATCTGTTTCGTGGCGAAGGGCTCATGGTACCGCGAATTCTGCATAGCTTTGTAAATTCTAGATTTTTAATATTGCGAACCAAATGGAATCATAATGTAAATATTTTTTTTGAACCGGGCATCACCCCTTTCCATTACTGCAACATAACGGAAATACAACAGTCCAAGAAAGGAGAAAAGGGAAAGCGAGTTCAACGCATCGTCGGGAAACCCACTGCAAGCACTCGCCATCGAGATTACTCGTTGTGGGGCGAAAACCCGACGACACCATACATCTAAAGCTAGGAACCAGGGCCAACAGCCCCAAAAGTCACAACACACAAGCTCACAACAGTCGAGCAGCATAAATTCAAGCCCACGCAGGGGAGAACAACTCAAACATCAAGCTAGACCACAAGGGAACATCTCCATCAGGATCAACGGGTCGCCTCTTCGTGGTTTGCAGCACAGATCCTCATCATCATCGATGCATTCTCCTTCAGCATCTTCGCCCCGTCCCTCATGACAACTGCATCCTCTTGCTTCATCATTCCTGTCCAGCAGCAAATTAAAGCACAGGCAGAGAATATACATTCAAATGGGTTTGTAAGCGGTTTGAACTCGAAAGTAACCCTGTTACGACACGACCAGATCGCCCAGCACATAGCAGCAATCCCTGCCGTATAAAACTTTTCCCCTCCAGGGAAGAATGTATAACACCACGAATAAGCTTGCCAGATGTTATCAGGGCACAAAGCAGTGCCAAACATACATGCCACTGTCCTCCAAGTTACCCTGGCAACGGGGCAAGCAAAGAACAGATGTTGTGCGGTCTCTCTCCTTCCACAAAAAGAACATTTTGGGTTCCCTTTCCAAAATGTAAAATAAATATATGAATATAAATGGTCCAAAAAGCAATTCACAGTACAACAATCGTTTTTATTACAACAAATGTTTAAATTTGAATAATTATTACAACACCAAATTGTTCAAATCAGACACAAATACATATGAATAAAAATGAGAAACTATCCCGCATAGAGTTGCCAACGATGCTCAATATGGTCATCCTGGAGTTCACGGTTCTTGATCTTTCGATAGGTGTCAAGAAAGGCAGTGATCTCATCTACGTCTCTAGCAGGCTTCACATGGCTCCCAACATTGTCATAATAACTCTAAATTCAAACCCTCTCATCCTTCATGATCATGTTGTGTAAAATTGCACAAGGAGTCATGATGTTTCCGAGGATTTTTTTTATCCCAGAAGCGAGCGGGACCTCGAATAATCGAGCTTGCAACACACCAAATACACTCTCAACATCCTTTCGACAGGCTTCTTGTACTTCAGGCTTGGGATCACTAGTGGTCTTCACAAATGTTGAACATGAAGAATAAATACCGTCGGCAAGATAGTGCCTCATGGTATAGTCATGGCCACTAACGGTATAGTTGCAAGCCAAAGCTTTGTCACTAGCTAGCTGAGCAAATAGATGAGATCGTTGCACGATATTAATATCATTGAGAGAACCCGAAAAATCAAAGAAACAATGCCAAATTCATAAATCATGTGAGGCCACGGCTTCAAGCACAATGGTGGGTTTATGTTTGGCCCGTGTATTGCCCTGCTCAAGTCACCGCGTAGTTTTTTCACCTCCAATGCATGCAATCAATACTACCTAGTATGCACGTCCATCCCCTTTCCTCGTTCATTGATGCGAGCTTCTTTGTGTCTTCCTCGTTTGGAGTTCGAAGGTACTTCGGGCCATGCAAAGACACAAACGCATTTGATAGTAGTATCTTCTTCAATGCGAAGATATTCATCCGCATAGTTGGCAGGAACACCATATGCAATCACTCTCATCGCCGCCGATATTTTTTTAGATGGACTAAAGCCAAGCAAACCGACGACATTCCTACGTCGAGTGAAAAAACGACAATTCTGCTCGCAAGCTTCAATGATGCGTACGAGAAGAGATCTACACATTCGGTATCGCCTACGAAATAGGTTCACCGAATATATCGGTACCCCGGCGAAGTAGTCATTCATGAGCATCTTGCAACCGAGAGCTCGGTTGCAGGGAATGCATAGCTGGCCAACCGTGGATCTGCGACGCTTTTTCTTCGGCCATTCTCAAATTTGTCCATGAGATGCAACAACACTAGATTATCGGCATCCTCATCGAGAATCATCTCTTCTACGTCTGAATCATCCGATGAAGACGACGAGGATGAACTCCAATCCATCTAAAAAATGTTGTGTAAAATTGCACAAGCAGTCGTGATGTTTGCAAGGATTTTTATAGAGTTAAATGCACCACATGTGCCCTAACTTGTCCGCTATGGTCAGTTTGGTGCCTAAACTTGAAAAATACACAAAAGTGGTGTCATAAATTGTCTGGGCGTTCAAATACGATGCCTCTCGACGTATGCCGCCGTATCGAGTGCCCGCATGGCATGCCAGCATGTCGCTGGGCCACATGTCAGTGGTTGCAGGCGCTGGACGCGTGCTATGAGTTGCACGTGTTTTTTAACAGAAATGCCCCTGAATTCTAATTAGTTCTCGCAAAATACCCATTGATTTTAATTAATACTCGCAAAAAATACCAGGAAGCGAGCGTGCAGGGAATTCGAACATGGGACATCCTCGCCGCCTGACAATCGAGCGGACCAGGCGGCCACGGTCTGGTTTGCACTTAATTATCAGCAAGCAGTTTATATAGATGATTACACGTATCGCTCTGCATATGTTTTACTGGAGTAATTTTATTTTTATTTATTTCCAAGTTACTATCTTTTCTTCGAGTGAAGTTTATGTTTAGTTTTCATGATACGTAAATTTTTCCATGTGAAAAAATAAAATAATTATCAATATGTAATTTTGTTAATTTTATATCTCTATTCTATTTCCATTATTGTGTCCTCTGAAGAGATAAAGATGAACTTTTTCTAAAATTGATGTGGAACTCAAAAGTTGAACGTATATTAAAAACACAGTGAGCAGTTTTTGAAATACACGTTCACGTTGATGTTCATTCTTTTATTTTCATATTATTTTAGAAAATGCTCACCATGTTTTTTGATAATGTTGAATGCGTATTAAAAATAATATTATGTAATATTATTCTTAAATTTCTACAAACACGCTTAACATGTTAGTACGTTTCTAGAATTTATTATTATCACACAATAATATTTACTACACGTTGAACAGTTTTTAAAATACAATATTGTCAATTTTAAATAATTATGCATTTTAAAAATAAAATGAAGATACACAATAATTGTTCGTGCTTATGGTGCTCAATGAGGATACATAAATTTACAGAATACTTTTTAATATACGTTCAACTTTTTATGTCCACATAAATTTTAGAAAAATTTCATGTTTATCTCTTCAAGGTACACAATAATGAAAATAGAATAAAGGTATAAAATAAACAATAATTGCATATTGATAATTATTTTATTTTTTCATATGGGAAAATTTATGTATCATGAAGATTAAACAGAAACTTCACTCGGAAAAAAATGAAGCAGTACTTAAAAAAAACTGTAGAAAACATGTGCAAAGCGATACATGGAATCTTACATATAAGTTGCTAGCTACCAGTTAAATGTAAACCAAAGTGTGGCCTCTTAGTCCGCTTGTTTGTTAGGCAAAGGTTCGAATTCCCTTCATGCCAACTTGTGTTTATATTTTTGTGAGAATTAATTAAAGTACATGCGCATTGCCGTAAAAAAAACCAGTGTGCATGCATCGCCCGTAACAATTTTTTTCAAGAATTAACTAAAGTTCAGGGGCATTTCTATAAAGAAAATCACACACACAACTCACAACGCGCCCGCAGCCACTAACATGTGGCCCAACGACACGCTGGCATACCACACAGGCAGTTGATATGGCGGCATACGTCTAGAGGCACCGTGAACGCCTAAACAGGTTACGGCACCACTTTTGTGTATTTTTCAAGTTTAGGCACCAAACTAAACGCGTCGGACAAGTTAGGGCACCTGTAGTGTATTTAACTCATTTTTTTTATCCCAGAAGCGAGCGGAACCTCGAATAATCGAGCTTGCAACACACCAAATACCCTCTCAACATCCTTTCGGCAGGCTTCTTGTGCTTCAGGCTTGGGATCACTAGTGGTCTTCACAAATGTTGAACATGAAGAATAAATACCGTCGGCAAGATAGTGCCTCATGGTATAGTCATGGCCACTAACGGTATAGTTGCAAGCCAAAGCTTTGTCACTAGCTAGCTGAGCAAATAGATGAGATCGTTGCAAGATATTGATATCATTGAGAGAACCCGGCAAATCAAAGAAACAATGCCAAATTCATAAATCATGTGAGGCCATGGCTTCAAGCATAATGGTGGGTTTATGTTTGGCCGGTGTATTGCCCTGCCCAAGTCACCACGTAGTTTTTTCACCTCCAATGCATGCAATCAATACTACCTAGTATGCACATCCATCCCCTTTCTTCGTTCATTGATGTGAGCTTCTTTGTGTCTTCCTCGTTTGGAGCTCGAAGGTACTTCAGGCCGCGCAAAGACACATACGCATTTGATAGTAGTATATTCTCCAATGCGAAGATATTCATCCGCATAGTTGGCAGGAACACCATATGCAATCACTCTCATCGCCGCCGATATTTTTTGATATGCACGAAAGCCAAGCAAACCGACGACATTCCTACGTCGATTGAAAAAACGACAATTCTGCTCGCAAGCTTCAATGATGCGTACGAAAAGAGACCTACACATTCAGTATCGCCTACGAAATAGGTGCGCCAAATATATCAGTACCCAGGCGAAGTAGTCCTTCATGAGCATCTTGCAACCGAGAGCTCGGTTGCAGGGAATGCATAGTTGACCAACCGTGGATCCGCGACGCTTTTTCTTCGGCCCTTCTCAAATTCGTTCATGAGATGCAACAACACTAGATTATCGACATCCTCATCGAGAATCATCTCTTCTATGTCCGAATCATCCGATGAAGACGACGAGGATGAACTCCAATCCATCTAAAAAATGCACGCTCGTGAATTTCACCCGAACCTCACCGATTGAAATTGAGGCAAAATTAATGGCGGACATTGAACATACCTTCCCCCGAAGTAAAGCCAGCCACCCCTTTCTTCTCCCTCACCGGCCGAAGCAAAGGTGGCTGCCCCTTACTTCTCCCCCTATGGCTGAAGCAAAACCAGTTGAAATCCCTTCCCCCGGCGCATGCGGGCGACCCCGGCCGATTCCGAGGCTCACCTGCGCCGTAACCAACCGGATCCACCGGCTACAAGGCCGCGCGCCAAGCTCCGGGGTGAATCCATGGTGCCTACGCAAGCGGCGAGCCCGCGGAGACAAATGGGTGTTGGGGAACGCGGTAGTTTCAAAAAATTTCCTATGAACATGCAAGATCTATCTAGGTGATGCATAGCAACGAGAGGGGAGAGTGTTGTCTATGTACCTCGTAGACCGAAAGTGGAAGTGTTATGACAACGCGGTTGATGTAGTTGTACGTCTTCACGATCCGACCGATCCTAGCACCAAAGGTACGGCACCTCCGCGATCTACATACATTCAGCTCGGTGACGTCCCACGAACTCTAGATCCAGCTGAGGTCGAGGGAGAGTTTTGTCAGCACAACGGCGTGATGACGGTGATGATGAAGTTACCGACGCAGGGCTTCACCTAAGCACTACAACAATATGACCGAGGTGGAAATCTGTGGAGGGGCCACCGCACACGGCTAAACAATCAACTTGTGTCCTAGGGTGCCCCCTGCCCCCGTATATAAAGGAGCAAGGGGGAGGCCGGCCGGCCCTCATAGGGCGCGCCCCAAGTAGGATTCCTACTAGGAATCCTATTCCTAGTAGGTTTCCAACAAGGGAAGAGAGGGGGGAGGAAGGAGAGGGAGAGAAGGAGAAGAAAAGGGGGGCGTGCTACGTCTTGAGCTTGCGTTGGTTTTCCTTGAAGAGGAAAGGGTGCTGCAGCAATAGTAGCATAAGTATTTCCCTCGGTTTTTGAGAACCAAGGTATCAATCCAGTAGGAGGCTCCTCAAAAGTCCCACACACCTACACAAACAAACAAAGAACTCGCAACCAACGCAATAAAGGGGTTGTCAATCCCTTCACGGCTACTTGCGAAAGTGAGATATGATAGAGATGGTATGATAAGATAAATATATTTTTGGTATTTTATAATATAGATTGGAAAAGTAAAGATGCAAATAAAAGTAGATTGAAAGCTTATATGATAAAAGATAGACACGGGGGCCATAGGTTTCACTAGTGGCTTCTCTCAAGATAGCATAAGTATTACGGTGGGTGAACAAATTACTGTCGAGCAATTGATAGAAAAGCGAATAATTATGAGATTATCTAGGCATGATCATGTATATAGGTATCACGTCCGTGACAAGTAGACTGACTCCTGCCTGCATCTACTACTATTACTTCACACATCGATGGCTATCCAGCATGCATCTAGAGTATTAAGTTCATAAAAATAGAGTAACGCATTAAGAAAGATGACATGATGTAGAGGGATAAACTCAAGCAATATGATATAAACCCCATCTTTTTATCCTCAATGGAAACAATACAATACGTGCCTTGCAACCCCTGCTGTCACTGGGTAAGGACACCGCAAGATTGAACCCAAAGCTAAGCACTTCTCCCATGGCAAGAAAGATCAATCTAGTAGGCCAAACCAAACTGATAATTCGAAGAGACTTGCAAAGATAACTCAATCATACATAAAAGAATTCAGAGTAGATTCAAATATTTCTCATAGATAAACTTGATCATAAACCCACAATTCATCGGATCTCGACAAACACACCACAAAAAGAGTTACATCGAATAGATCTCCACAAGAGAGGGGGAGAACATGGTATTGAGATCCAAAAAGAGAGAAGAAGCCATCTAGCTAATAACTATGGACCCGAAGGTCTGTGGTAAACTACTCACAACTCATCGGAGGGGCTTTGGTGTTGATGTAGAAGCCCTCCATGGTCGATTCCCCCTCCGGCGGAGCGCCGGCGAAGGCTCCAAGATGGGATCTCGTGGATACAGAAGGTTACGGCGGTGGAAATTGTTTTTCGTTGGCTCCCTGGATGTTTTCGGGGTACGTGGGTATATATAGGAGGAAGAAGTAGGTCGGTGGCCGCCCGAGGGGCCCATGAGACAGGGGGACGCACCCTGTAGGGGTGGGCGCGCCCTCCACCCTCATGGCCGCCTCGGCTGCTTATTGGCTTGCACTCCAAATCCTCTGGATCACGTTCGTTCCAAAAATCACGCTCCCGAAGGTTTCATTCCGTTTGGACTCCGTTTGATATTCCTTTTCTTCAAAATACTGAAATAAAAAAAAACAGCAATACGGGCTGGGCCTCTGGTTAGTCGGTTAGTCCCAAAAATGATATAAATGTGTAAAATAAAGCCCATAACATCCAAAAGGGGTAATATAATAGCATGGAACAATAAAAAATTATAGATACGTTGGAGACGTATCAAGCATCCCCAAGCTTAATTCCTGCTCGTCCTCGAGTAGGTAAATGATAAAAACAGAATTTTTGATGTGGAATGCTACCTGGCATAATTCTCAAATATAATTTTCTTTATTGTGGCATGAATGTTCAGATCCAAATGATTCAAAATAAAAGTTCATATTGACATAAGAAATAGTTACACTTCAAGCATACTAATCAAAGCAATCATATCTTCTCAAAATAACACGGCTAAAGAAAGTTCATTCCTACAAAATCATATAGTTAGGCTATGCTTCATTTTCATCACACAAAGATGTTCCCAAATTCTACACCCCCGATGACAAGCCAAGCAATTGTTTCGTACTTAAATAATCTCAAACTTTTTCAACTTTCACGCAATACATGAGCGTGAGCCATGGATATAGTACTATGGGTGGAATAGAATATGATGATGGGATTGTGTGGAGATGACAAAAAAGGAGAAAGTCTCACATTGACGAGGATAATCAACGGGCTATGGAGATGCCCATCAATTGATGTCAACATGAGGAGTAGGGAATGCCATGCAACAGATGCACTAGAGCTATAAATGAATGAAAGCTCAAAAACAGAAACTAGTGGGTGTGCATCCAACTTGCTTGCTCACGAAGACCTAGGGCATTTGAGGAAGCCCATCGTAGGAATACACAAGCCAAGTTCTATAATGAAAAATTCCCACTAGTATATGAAAGTGACAACATATGAGACTCATTATATAAAGAACATGGTACTACTTTGAAGCACAATATATGAGACTCACTATATGAAGGACATGGTGCTACTTTGAAGCACAAGTGTGGAAAAGAGATAGTAACATTGCCCTTTTTTTCTTTGGCCTTTTCTTTTTTTCTTTTTGGCCTTTTTTCTTTTTTCCTTTTTTTTCTTGGGACAATGCTCTAATAATGATGATCATCACACTTTTATTGATTTACAACATATGAATTACAACTCAAAACTAGAACAAGATATGACTCTATATGAATGCCTCCGGTGGTGTACCGGGATGGTGCAATGAATCAAGAGTGACATGTATGAAAAATTATGCATGGTGGCTTTGCCACAAATACGATGTCAACTACATGATCATGCAATGGCAATATGACAAAAATAATGTGTGTCATGATGATAAACAGAACGGTGGAAAGTTGCATGGCAATATATCTCAGAATGGTTGTGAAAATGCCATAATAGGTAGGTATGGTGGCTGTTTTGAGGAAGATATAAGGAGGTTTATGTGTGATAGCGCGTATCGTATCACGGGGTTTGGATGCACTGGCGAAGTTTGCACCAACTCTCAAGGTGAGAAAGGACAATGCACGGTACCGAAGAGGCTAGCAATGATGGAAAGGTAAAAATGCGTATAATCCATGGACTCAACATTAGTCAAAAGAACTCATATACTTATTGCAAAAATTTAGAAGTCATCAAAAATCAAGCACTACGCGCATGCTTCTAGGGGGATAGATTGGTAGGAAAAGACCATCGCTCGTCCCCGATCGCCACTCATAAGGATGCACAATCTAAGTACACTTCATGTTTCAAATTCGTTACACAACTTTAACCATACGTGCATGCTACGGGACTTGCTAACTTCAACACAAGCATTCTTTAAATTCATAATCACCCAACTAGCATGACTTTAATATCACTACCTCCATATCTCAAAGCAATTATCAAGTATCAAATTGATCATAGCATCCAATTCACTTCTTGTGATAGTTTTTATTAGGAACATTTACATTTATGCCCCTAATTTGTGCCCACTCTCAGATTTACCCTTAATTTCAAAGGCTGCTCAAATTTACCCCTCCGTCGCTAGGTGCCCTTACAGAAATGCCCTTCTGCTCCGTTACCGTCCGGTCAAAGCCGGTCAAAGGGCTTTGACTGTCCTGAAAAAAATAGCAAAAAAATTCTAAAAGATCTGAAATATTGTGAGATCGAAAATACTCATGTGCGCAAGGTGCGTGCAAGTTTTCGTGCTATTTGAACATTCCAGAAGATCGTGACGAGGAAAAACAGTTAATATGTACGCTTGTGAACAGTAATTTAAAATAACTTGCAAGAAAATTCAAAAAAATATGAAAAAATTTGGCATCAAAGAGGCTCGGGTCTGCAAGGTGCGTGAAAATTTTATTTGTGTTTGGACACTGTAGGAGCTCCAGAAAAAAATAGTCATTTTTCCAAAGTTTTTTCCCAAGCCAAATTTTGTTTTTTTCTCCACGAGCTCCTACAGTGTCCAAACACAAATAAAATTTGCACGCATCTTGCAGAACCGAGCCTCTTTGATGCCAAATTTTTTCATATTTTTTTGAATTTTCTTACAAATTTTTTGAAATTACTGTTCACAAGCGTACATATTAACTGTTTTTCCTCGTCACGATCTTCTGGAATATCCAAATAGCACGAAAACTTGCACGCACCTTGCGCACATGAGTATTTTCGATCTCACAATATTTTAGATTTTTTAGAATTTTTTTGCTATTTTTTTTAAGACGGTCAAAGCCCTTTGACCGGACGGTAACGGAGCATGTTGTGCATGATCACACAAGCAGTCATCACCTCCCAAACCTTCTTTCATTCCATGACAGTGCAGGGTTTCGAGCAATATCCCACCGGGATTGAAGCACACCAAAAGCATGTTCCACATCCTTTCTAACACTCTATTGCATTTGGGCAAATCTCTTTCTCTTCTCACCTTGGGGTTTCGAGATTGTCTTCACAAAAGTTGACCATTGAGGATATATACCATCTGCTAGATAGTATCCCTTGTTGTACTGGTGGCCGTTGATCTCAAACTTGACAGGTGGGGAGTGGCCTTCTGTAAGCCTTGCGAAGACTGGAGAGCGCTGCAGCACGTTGATATCATTGTGAGAACCTGCCATGCCGAAAAAAGAATGCCATATCCAAAGATCTTGCGATGCCACCGCTTCTAATATGACAGTGAACCCGTTAACATGCCCCTTGTACTGGCCCTGCGAAGCAAATGGACAGTTCTTCCACTCCCAATGCATACAATCTATGCTGCCAAGCATGCCTGGAAAGCCTCTAGTTGCGTTGGTCGCCAACAATCTCTCTGTATCAGCGGCAGTTGGCTGCCTCAAGTACTCTGGGCCAAACACCTCGATCACGGCCTGGCAAAACTTGTACATTGACATCAGACATGTTGTCTCACTCATACGCACATACTCGTCCACCAGATCGCTTGGAATACCATATGCAAGCATGCGGATGGCCGCGGTGCATTTCTGGTAAGAGAAGAATCCAAGCTTGCCAAGGGCATCCGTCTTGCACTCGAAGTATGGGTCATGAGCAACCACTCCCTCTCGGATACGATTGAACACATGCCTTGACATACGAAAACGGCGACGAAATTTATCCTGCTTGAAGAGCGGGGTGTTGGCAAAGTAATCGGCATAAAGCAGGGTGTGGCCTCTCTCCCTGTTGCGGTTCAGGTTGGGAGCACGGCCAGGGAGTGACCCCCTGTACCGAGGAAGCTGTCGTTGAATATGGTCGTGAAAGACCAGTGCAGCCACCACAAGATCTTCATCATCCAACGACGAATCGTCCGACGAACAATGGAAGTGATGAAAGAAAAACTCGTCTCCACTGTCCATACCTTTGATGGCAAAAGGTCGAACACCTTCCGGTCGTGGTGGCGAAGAGGCCGCGATGATCACCTCGACGCAGCAGGGGTGGTTGCCGGCCGTCTACTGGCCGCTCTAGAGCTCTCATCAAAATCCGCCTTGGTCCGTCGCCGGCAGTCGTGTCCCCTCCGCCACCGGCAAGGACGGCGACGGCCAAACCTCCCCCGATAGACGACCAAAACTACGGCGAAAGCGCGGGCGTGGTGGCGGCCATGTCGAGACGTAGTTTGGTATGGACGGCGGGGGGCTGCGCGGTGAGGAGGCGACCGAAGAATAGGGGCGGCGCCGGCGGCGGGGCGAGGCGGGGAGAGAGGGTGAAGCGTTGGGAGCGGAGGGACTGCTAGTGTCCCTGACAGGCGGGCCACGGGGGGGACAAGGGCGTGCGTCGCGGCCGTCTGCGCGCGTCCGTTTCACCCCAAACCGAACGCAAGTTTGGGCCGGGGATGGGTCGAAAACGGACGGAATCCGGACATTTGTTCGTTTGAGGCCGCGCGCTGGGCCGTCTCTTTTGTCCCTTTTACCCCAAACGGATGGGGCCGGACAGGATAGGGTCGCGCGGTGGAGTTGGCCTCAGGTTCGAATATCCCCAGACTTTAATTTGGCCGTCGACATTACTACAAAGATTGGCGCGTGACCAACACTCTTTGTTTGTTAATAAAGCTACACTGAAACCATGTGGTCTTGGTTAGTGACAACCCATATATTCGATTATGAAGATATAGTTCTTTTGGGGCAAATCTTCATCAGAAAAGAAACAAATAAAAGGAAGAGAAGAAAGACAATGGCTGCATCGTGGCGCTTTACACGCACGACGGTCGTTGCCCATATCCATTGCTCTGTTAGGGCATGGCCAATGGGCCAAGCCGGACTGCTGCCCCAGCTGCCACATCAGCCTAAATTCTCTAACTGAAGAAAAGGCTACTGCCTGCAGGGTGAGACCCGATCTTGCAGAGGAAGCAGCCTCCACGGGTGAGAAAAGCAGCTAGCCCAAGGAAAAAGAAGGCAGAGAGAGGTTATGAGATGTGAAAAGTTAGAGAAATATGAAGAAGTACCGAGATATGTGAAGGTGGGTTCAGCAAAGAGGAAAATATACTTGCTGCTTCCGTTGTGCAAATACCATGGCTTCATTTGCTTTACCTAACTGGTGGCGGAAAGTAAATACCATGACAAAGAGCAACAGATGGGGCAGCTATAAGGTGATGACCATAGTTCTTGCCCTTTATGCTGGCCTAGCAGCAGTAAGCACTTTCTACTTTTGTACAGACCTAGCACTTTCAACTTTTGTACAGACCTAGAAATCGACATAGATAGTGGAAATTCTAACGGCAACAGTACCTACGGTCACATCTGTTGCCCTTTGTTATGGCACCAAGATTGCTGTGATGACTTGCAGTATAAAGGTACCAAATATTTTGCTGCGGGAATACATTGTAAATTTGTAATACACTCCGATATTTTGTCCAGGATGGTAGTTTTTTTGCCTGATAAAAGTAGAGAAGGACGGAGCGTTGCATGCACAATTATCTCTCTCCACCCACTTAAAAACTAGCTTTTCATTTTTTTTGTGATACTAATTCATTGATATCTTTTGAATAAAAAATTACTCTAAAATCTTTTTACGAATTTGAATTCTGGGTGACGAGAACGTTAAAATGAGATCAAATTTGAATATATTAAATATTTTCAGAATTCATAAAACATATTTCACTCCTTTCTTAAAAATAGATCTCATTCATTAATTAAAATTGAGAGTGCGGAGATATTGAGAACACATATTTTCATTTCAAAAACATAGATTTAACTCATTTCAAAAGAATTATTTCATTTCATTCATCAAAAATAAATTCACTCATTTTCAAAAAGACCGATCTCACTAGTATAAAACTACATATTTCACTCATTTTAAAAAGGATTTCACTCATTTAAAAAACGATCTCACTCCTCTAAAAGCACTTATTTCACTCATTTCAAAAGACTTATATCGCTAAATTCATAAATAATAATTTCACCCATTACCAGAGAGACCGATTTCACTCGTTTTAAACAACATATTTCACTCATTTCAATGAAAGTATATTTGACTAGTTTGTGTTACATTGATTTCACTTAATTCAAAGTACTGATTTCACGCAACTCAAAAAATAATTTCACTTATTTCAAAGAATCAATTTCACTTATTTCACACAATTAAAAGAAGGATACCAATGTACAATGCACAATCTCCAACTCCCCTTTATAATAGAGATGCCTGTTCTAGCTTTGGTAATGTTGGTCCCATGGTTTGTATAGGAAATGAAAGGTCTTAGTTCATTTTCCCAAGGTTTTTGTGACGATATGCCTATGATATTGCTTATACAAGCTAGATATCATCATGTCATGTTGGTGTGCATCTCAGAGTTCATCTTCATCGCCACTGGGTAAGTGGCTCTCCAGAGTGCTCCTATTTGGCTTGGTTGGAGGTGACAGGCTTCTTGCCTTCAGGTGGTTTTCTACTCACTTCTACTAAAACTGCTCGAGGTAAAAATGGAGGCCAACTGAAAAGTTGGAGGAGCCAGAAATGGTGACAACCCGCTGTGGTGGCAATGTTGTTATTTCATAACTATTTGAATCCTCTATGGTCTATATGCAGAAATATAGTGAGGTGTGTATTCCCAGGTGATGTTTTGGTAAATCCAAATGGAGTGGTATTAGAGAGTAATGGTGGTGAGTCAGTGCTTTGGGTAGTTAGTCAGGGTTGTCCCATGACTTTAGTTATGTGTGTAGTTTTAGTTAGGCGTCTTGCTCTATTAATCTTAGACGTCATTGGCATGTCAAAATAGTTTTTGTTCAGCTGGGTAATCAATGAGGACCGAGACTGCTTGTATGCGTGAAGTATAGTTGTATGTGCTAATGGCTGTTGTTTCAAACGTTGTATATACTGAGCAACACCAAATCAAGATGCCAATTACATGTCTATGCCCCTCTTAACCATCAAACAAATAACTTGTAGAATATGTCAGACTTTCTTTCGAAGAATAATGTATCTTAGTTGAGTAAGAATTTCCAAGCTATTTGCTAAATCTCTTGGTGCAATGAGGCGAGCATAACTTTGATGTTGTATTTCATCGGCGCAACAACACACGCTGATGCTTCTAGTAAGGATGGATATCTGCCTAAACGATCAATTATCTACCAAATGGGAGTTTCGAGGGGCCTGAACGTTCTAATCACATGGAATACATTATAATGCTTCTTAATCAAAAGGGTAAGTTTTAATCCCACC
>NC_057795.1:636171287-636173206 GCF_018294505.1 Triticum aestivum | reverse complement strand
CAAATCATGCCTCCTGAAAATTGACATCGAAAATTCACTCACTCCCACTCCCAGTATGCACCCATATCAAACATGAGAGCGAGTGAAGCCCCGGTGCGAGAGTGTATTCTAGCACGCACGGCATAAACATAAATAGTTTAAATCACATTCCATCGTGGCAAGTAACGGCTTCCAGACAATAAAGAAGGAAGCACGTGGAGACATTATCATTTCATTGGTAGTTTCAGACTTTCAACACTAAGCAACTTGTGCACGAACAGTAAAGACTAATACTATAGTACACTTCAAACTTTGTGCATTAGAAGGTGACGACGCTTGAAACTCTCCAGCCTCGAGCCGTGGTCCGGCCGGGCGGCAAGTAAAATTAAGAAGGATAAGAAGAGGACCCCGCGAGTGTCTGTCACTAGAGGCGGTGGGCAGGGACGAGGCCGTCGTCAAAGTTCTGGGAGTAGCTCTTGAGGTCGTATCCAAAACTCACGGTGCGGCGCTTTGGGCGTAGCACGGCACGTCTCACCCTCCGGAAGAGCTGCCTCATGGGTGCTGGCGCCTGCCCCCACGACCCCGACCCGCCATGGCTCTTCCCCTCCATCATCTTCCGGCTGCTAATGCTCTTCGTCACGTGCAATGATCCTCCCAGAAACGCCATTGGTCGACCTTGATGAGATGATGCGGATGCGAGGTTACGGTTGATATGATTAAACACCGCTCTGCTGTGATTGATTAGGTAGCTTCTGATTGCAGAAATGGGGCTCCTCAGCAGCCATTTTATATGCTCGCCGAATGGACGGGGCTCCGACGCCTACCAGAACTATGGCCGGGCCCGCCACCACCCACGCGTACACTCACAGCTGACAAGGAAAATTCCCTTTACACAGCGAGTAGCCCATGGCAAAATCACATTTCGGGCATCTTTGGCTGTTGCCACCCTACACTACACACCCTACAGTCAGATTCGGATAAGTGTTGCATACTCAAAAGTAATTTCACTTGAGGCATCCATCGACAAATGTTGGTGTTTGCCATGTCACGACCAGTGCTTTTTAGTTCTAAATAGTGTTGAAACAGTCCCAAGAGAAGAAGCACTGGATCGTGTGCTGGTGCTCAGGTTCGGACATGCTCTGACTTTAATTTAGCCATCCACATTACCGAAAGATTGGCACGTCGGCAATACTTTTTGTGTGTTAATTAAGCTACGTAGGAACCATGTGGTATTGGTTAGTGACGACCCATATATCCGATCATGAATAGTTCTTTGGGACAAATCTTCATTAGAAAACAAACAAAGGCAGGAGAAGAACAAAGACGATTGCTACATCGTGCCGCTTTACACGCGCCACGGTCGCGGCCCATATATCCATTATCCCTTATCCATTGTTCAGTTAAGCTGAGCTAGCAGCAGTAAGCACTTTCTACTTTGTAAAGACCTACCACTTTCAACTTTTGTGCAGACCTAGGCTTACCCTTGGTTGAATTATTGATCAGTGGCTTACAACTTCTTCATTGGGGATGGCGAGCCTGTCAGCCGGCCAGCGTGCACCATGCGGATCGAGGCTGATTGCCGATCGCGGGAGGGGCGTGTTGTATATGCAACTTGAGAAGAGCCGCAGGCGGTGGCGGCGGCGGTGGCTTCAGCTCCAAACGGCTGCCCCGCGAGCGATCGATCAGGCGAGGGAGGCGTTTCGAACCCCCGAATACCTGAACCCAGTATGTTTCTAACGAATTGAGAACCACCTGCATGTGCACGAGGCCTGCTCATACACGGGCTAACCTATCTATTTCTCATACACGGGCTGTTGGGGGAAAAACTACTATCATGGACGTATGCATGATAGTAGTTTATTGTCTGGTAAAAGTAGAGAAGGGAACATGCTCTCTAAGGAGAAAACACCTTTCTCCTTCCCCCGTCGCCTCCCGCGAGT
>NC_057795.1:636159361-636170878 GCF_018294505.1 Triticum aestivum | reverse complement strand
TCAGCGGCGGGGTTTCTCACTCCCTCTTTGAAGACGGTCGACCCTGGCTGAGGTGCTTCAGGTGGGGGCGGTGTGCATGCGCAGGGCGCGTTGGCGTGGTGGCGGGCGTTGGGCAGCGGAGTCACGGACGCGTCGGGCGGCGGAGTAACAGAACAATGGATATAGTTCTTTCAGCAGACAAATCTTCATCCGAAAAGGAACAAATAAAGGGAAGAAGAAGAAAGACAATGGCTCCTCCTCGTGCCCCCGCGCGGCTGCGCTTCCCTCCCCCACTCCCCGCCATCGGGATCTGGAGCTTCTCCCCAGCCAGCCCCGATGTTCCCCGGGCTCGTTGCTGTCCTCTGGTGCCCGGGCGCGCTGTCCTGGTGCGGCTCCTCTCCCCCACCCCTCCTTCGTGAGCCTTGGGTCGGCCACCTCGTGCGACGGCCTCGCAGGTGCGGCTGGGATTCGGCTCTGCGCGTGCTCACCACCACCACCCCCATCCCAGTAGGGGCGAGTATCTCCCAACGGACATGGACCTGTGTCCATGGTCGGGCCCGCTCCGGGCCTGGGGCATCCGAGGAGCTGCGCTACTTCCGACTCGCTTGGCTCGCCGGCGCCTCGGCGCCTCCGCACCCCCACCCTGCTGGTGATTTGGTTGGCCATCCATCCCAGCGCATCTTTGATTTCGACTACTCCAGGAGTTGCGCTCCTTTTCCGGCTCCTTGGGCTCGTCGGCCTCCTTGCTACTTCGGTCTCGGCGACCCGGATCTGCGCTACCCTCTGGATCCTGGCTCGCTCGGCCCCCGGGCACTGTCACATCCTCCACCGCTTCTCAGTCCGCCTAGCCGCCCAGTCGGCCACCTTGGTGCCATGTCTGTCCCTCCATCGCTTTGTTGCTTGCACGTCCGACTTCGCTCCCATTTCTGTGGTCATGATTCAGGCCTATGCTCGATTTCTTTTTCGCTGATTCATTCTTCGATGGCTTGGGATTGCTCTGACTCTGGCTAGGGCGAAATCCCTGCATTTTTGCTGGCAGCGGCAACACCCGAGGGTGTCGTTCCCTTCTTGGAGGCGCTGTCACAGTCGTTGTCTGTGCCCCTCTTCGAGCATCAGGGGAAACCCTAGGTCCGGTTATCAGGATCGGACAGCGACGACACCTCGGCGTCGTTCTCCTTCGTGAATGCGCTGTTTTGGGTGCTCATAGTGTCCTCGATTCTAGATCTAGAGATGTTCGTCGTCGTGTTGTTGGTCAGGGCTACCTTCCAGGATGGGAGGCCTAGCTATGTCTTTTTCATTGTTTGGGCTGAGCATCCCATGTCTCTCTGCTCCGGGCACCATGTTCACGCCCTTGCGTCCGTGTCATGTGTTGTACCACTTCTTGTACTTGTCCTAACTCCTTCTATCAATGGAATGATACTGTGCCTATGTTGAAGGAGGTGGTGCACCAATCCGGAGATTATGTTGCCACCCATGCTGGGTGAAAACCTTCCTGGCCACCTGCTCCAACCGCGTACACACTGCCTTGAACAACGGTTGATACTCCATTCGGTGTAGTGTAATCCATGTACGAAGCAAGTGCGTACAACGAAAAATAACCAGCAACTCGAAAATCAAATCATTTCTACATAGCCAGAGTGCCCATAATAAGGCATATGCTCCCACCCAAATTAGCGTTTTGAGCCTATTTGAAATTCAACCAATGACCAAAAATATTAGCAACAGTTATGGGCGGATACAAATTGGACGCTATTTGGATGACTGACCATGCAGAACACACAAACTTGCATTGAAAAAAAAGGTGTTCGATTGTCTCGCCTTGAGTACAAAAACTACACTTCCTACTTCCGTGCCAATTGCGACAGGCGAGATTGTCTTTGGTTAGTACAACTCCCCTTGGAAGATACCACATGAAGATATAATATTTCTTAATCCAAGGGATAAGTTTTAATCTCATGGTTGATCTACATACAAAACAATAATCTTTTATAAGGGAGGGTTCCAAATCTCGCCTCCTGAAAATTAACATCGCAAATCCACTTCAGTCCCAATATGCGCGTATATCAAACAGCTTAGCTACACATTAACACTACACTGGTTTCATCTCAAGAATAAAATGACCGCAGCAGCGAGAGAAGCACCGGTGCGAGAGTGTATTCTAGGACGGCATAAACATAAATTGCTGAAATCTCATTCCAGTGTGGCAAGTGACGGCTTGCAGACTACATAGAAGCACATAGATACACTGTAATTTCGTTGGCAGTTTCAGACTTTCAACAGTAAGCAACTAGTGTACGAACAGTACTTTCTAATACTAGTACACCGGGTATTTTCCAGCTCAATTTTTTTTACCAGTACACTGGTAGCTGAGCTAGAGGAACAAATCACACAAGGTGGCGACACTTCAAACTCTCCAGCCTCGAGCCGTGCTTCGGCTGGGCGGCAAGTAAAATTGAAAAGAAGAAGAAGAAGAAGAAGAAGACGATGTGGGTCTTGCTAGAGGCGATGGGCAGGGACGAGTCCATCGTCAAAGTTTTGGGAGTAGCTCTTGATGTCATACCCGAAACTCACGGCGTGGCGCTTCGGCCGCAGCACGGCCCGCCTCACCCTCCAGTAGAGCTGCCTAACGGGAGCCGGCGCCTGCCGCCACGACACCAGCCAGCCGTGGCTCCCCCCTTCCGTCATCTTCCGGCTGTCAATGCTTCTCGTCACGTGCAATGATCCTCCCAGAAACGCCATCGGTCCTTGATGAGTGATTAAACACGGCTCTGTGCTGCTCTTCTTTCTTGATTAGGTTGCTCCTGATCTGAGATGGATGGTTTTGGTTTGCACAAATGGGGCTCCTCAGCAGTCGTTTTATAAGCTCGCGGAATGGACGAGGCTCCGACGCCGACGTCAATGACGGCCGGGTCTGCCACCACACACGCGCACTCATGGCTAGCTGACGAGAAAAATCCACTTTACACAAGGATTAGCCCATGGCAAAATCACATTCCAGGCGTCTTTTGCCATTGCCATCCTAAACTACACACCCTACAGTCAAAGTCCAACGCGGAATCTGCGTGGCCCAAAGGGAGGATAACATCCAAAGAGCGAGGGGTTGGTGGAGGCCTGGTACCATGTCAACACAGGCAGTTGCATACTCAAAAGTAATTTTGCTTGAGGCATCCATCCACTAGTGTTGGTGCTTGCCACCAGTGATTTTTACTTCTAAATAATGCTATATCAAACGGTCCCAAGAGAAGAAGCACTGGATCGGTTGCTGGTGCTCAGGTTCGGATATCGCCTCACTTTAATTTGGCCATCCACATTACCGGAAAGATTGGCACGTAGGCAAATACTCTTTATGTGTTAATAAAGCTATATGTTGGAACCACGTGCTCCTGCTTAGTGACCGCTCGTATATCCGATCATGAAGATATAGTTCTTTGGGACAAATCTTCATCAGAAAAGAAACAATGGGAGAAGAAGAAGAAAGATGATGGCTGTATCGTGACGCTTTACACGCACGATGGTCGTGGCCGATATATCCATTATCCATTGTTCAGTTAAGCTGAGGTATCAGGCTTTTGTACAGATCTAGCATTTTCAACTTCTATACATACTTATAGCAATTGACATAGAAAGCACAATTCTAACTGCGCCAGTACCTACCGGCATATCTGTTGCCCTTCGTCTCTGCATCAAGATTGCTGTGCTGACTTGCAGCATAAATGTACCAAATATTTTGTTGCATGAATACATTGCAATAGACTCTTGATAGGGGGCCATGATAGTAGTTTTTCGTCTGATAAAAGTATGGAAGAACGGATGGCTGCATGCACACAGATTCTCCCTCGCCACCCATTGAAAACCTAGCACTTCATTTTTCTTGTGAGATACTAATTCATTGATATGTTTTCTGGCTACGTGTTCGTGCCCTAGTCTTTGGCCGTCCACATAACCCAAAAGATGGGCACGTAGACAATGCTCTTTATGTGCTAATAAAGCTACATTGGAACCTTGTTGCAAAAAAAAAGCTACATTGGAACCATGTGTGTGGTTGTGTTTAGGTGTTGACTCATATCGGATCATGAAGATATAGTTCTTTGGGACAAACCTTCATCGGAAAAGAAACAAAAGGAGTAGAAGAAAGACGATGACTACATTGTGACGCTGTACACGCATGGCGGTCGTGCCGCATATATCTATTGTTCAGTTAAGTTTCAGGGTACGGTGTCAGTTTCAAGTTCATGGTTGTACCGACACACTCCACGGCGCGGCGCTACCAACAGTAAGTACTTTCAACTTTTGTACAGAATTGGCACTTTCAAATTTTGTACAATCCTAGCGAAGAAACCCTCGTATATAAGCAGGCTAAAGAAAAACGACAATAAAAAAGATATCGAAGGCCATAAAAAAACGCCACACCTAACAAGAAGCCGCTGAGACTATCGAACAAGAATGGAACAACGCCGACTTGAAGAACCACTAAACACCATTGCACCGAACACACCAATGAGTCTCGGAGAACTCATGATCCTATCCTGACATAAATAATGTAGAAAACATTGCACGAATAATGAAGATAGACTGACAAATTAATGTTCTTGTGGTTGCAGTGGAACAAAGGTTCAAGCTTTCGATTTTATTTTAGTTCTACCTGCTAGCCTAGAGATGGTAGTAACAAGGCATATCGGATATAGCACGTGGACTGCACTCGATTGCCCTCTGTATCTCTCTACTTGGACCAACTTTCCGACGTGTTGGTAACCTCGTGTGAAAAACGGATAGTTAAAGACAAAGTAATAGTGTTTGATTGAACCGATATATCTATAGGAATCTTCCCACGAGCATAATCCAGTTGGCTAATCAACTCATCACATAAAGGACGGGCGTTGTTGGTAGTATGCATGGGATGGTGGTGCATATATCCAATCCAAGTCATACGTGATCAATGATGACTTGGATAAATTTTATGGTTTTGAAGGGAGTTTGTACCTCTCCCAAGGCGACTCAGGCAACGCTGAATCCTCCCGTTGCAACCTCCTTCCTCTCCGGCTTCTCCTCCCCCACCGTCGCCTACTGCACCCCCCAGGCAAAACCCGCTCGGATCTGGTGACGGGGCGCCGCGACTCTCAACAAGGCACCACCCCTCGAGCAGGAGCTCGGGTGGTTGCCGATGACACGGAGCTTCCCGGGCGTGCGTGGCCGAGATCTGAGGTGGTGGTCGAGGCACAGGTTGCGGGCATGAGTTGTCGCTTCGGGGATCCTGTTGGTCCGTGGGTGGGCGGCGACAACGGAATGGGGTGCGGTGGATGCACCGTCAGCTGAACATAGGGGCTGCACTTACGGCGGCGTTGCTGCTTGGTGGTGCACTGCTGCAAGAGCTTGGGCGCGCTATGTCCTGGATCCATGGGGTCTTCACTGGATTTGGAGGTTGGCATGGAAGTGCACTATGGCTGCTCGATACCTTTGGCCGATGCTGGCTCGGTTCACGCGGGCTCCTCTGGCTGTCGGTGTGTCTGCCGGTCGTGATGGTCCAATGGGCGGGTGGTGCCGCGTGCTATGGTGTCGGGCTTTGCTAGAAATGTTGATGGGGGTGGGCGTCTGGCCCGGATCTAGCTGGGCAGCAGTGGGGACTATCTGCTGCTCGTCCTGCCGCTTGCCGTGCGGTACGGACCTGGCAAGACTGGATGTGTGCGGTCGTTGCTGGCCTTGTTGCTCATTGACCAGGTGCACTAGTAGAAAAAGGACCTAATATGAGACACATTAGTGCCGGTTTGATTTTGAGCCGGCACTAATGTGTCCAATAGTGCCGGTTCCAACGGCTAGCCAGCCGTTCTCATTAGTACCGGTTCATGGCGAACCTTTAGTACCGGTTCGTGCCACGAACCGGTACTAAAGAGAGTGGTGGCAGGGTGTTGTCAGTCTGGGGCCCCTCCAGCACCTTTAGTACCGGTTCGTGGCACGAACCGGTACTAAAGGTCAACCTACATAAACCCTTCATCCAGCCGAGCCACTCCGTTCTTCCCCTTTCACTCTGTTCTTCCCCTTTCCCCTCACATCCTCTGTTCTTCCCCTCTCTTCCTCGAGCTCCTCACAAATTTTGCCCAAAATTTATCAAGATTTGAAGGCCCCCATCCATTCAAATGATCACAAAGGTTAGCAACTTTGTCTTTTCAACTCTCATTGCTAGATTAGCTCTTGCAATGCTTTGTATAGTGATTAATTTGGGAGGAATTATATTTGCTAGTATTTGATTTATATGCAATTTGAGGTCAAAAAAATAACACTTAGTTTGCATATGTAGGTGTGGTTTACTTAGTGCCTTCTAAATCTCTGTCGTAACCACCGTCGATCGCCCGCACCGTCCCGTCGCCGGCACCACCTTGTGGTGAGGCTCTTGTTCATGAATGTTTTACATTACCAAATTGATGTTTGTGTGATTTGGATATATAGTTACTCATATAATTATCTTACCCATACGTTGTTTGTTATACATAGTGCCATGGTTTTGATATCCGTCCCCGTCAGCCCTCGTCCTTGTTATGACTCGGATGTGGTATATTCTCATTTAAAATTAGTTGTTGCATTTCGTGTTTATGACAAATTATGCCCATCAAGTTGACATAAATATTTTTATCTAGGAGGTATGTGAACCGGAAATTCCAACCGACCCTATTGTCGAGAGGTTAAATTTAGTTGAAAGAGAAAAGGAGTATTTGAAAGAAAAATTGAAAAGAATTGAGGGGGAGAAGATGGAATTGGAGTTGCATGTTGCCGATGTCGTCGATGATCACAAGATCAAGATGGAGAAAATGAGGTTGAAGATTAGAAAGATTAGAAAATATGCCATTGATAGTGTGGCTTGGTATCATTATGCTGTTGGATCAATTGTTACCTTAGTTGTGATCTTCATCGCATTTGTTGTTGCATTTAAATTCTTTAGCTAGAGAGTTATTTGTATGTTGCATTTAATTAAGTGTTGTATATGAACTTTATGTATGAACTTGTATTAATTTGGTCTATTTGGTGTTGTGTAATGAAGATGAGCCGACAATGGATGTATGATGACAGATGCTCTCCCGAGTTCATTAATGGCGTGCATACTTTTCTGCTTGCCGCTGAGGCAAACAAGCGGGCGGATGGTTTTATGCCTTGTCCATGTGCTGGTTGTAAGAATGGTCACAGTTACTCTACGTCAAGAACCATTCACGTCCACCTATTTGAGTCCGGTTTCATACCCCACTATAATGTTTGGACCAAGCACGGAGAAATATGGGTTATGATGGAAGACAATGAAGAAGAAGAGGACGACGACGGCTATCCTGGCCATGGGTTCCCTGAATACGATGATACGACAATGGGGGAAGAAGCTGAGCCGGCAATGTAGAAAGAAGCTGAAGAAGAGGCATCAGATGAGCCCGCTGATGATCTAGGTCGGGCCATTGCCGATACAAAGAGAAACTGCACAAGTGATCTAGAGAGGACGAAGTT
The DNA here is from genome assembly GCF_018294505.1 of Triticum aestivum. Taxonomy (NCBI): domain Eukaryota; kingdom Viridiplantae; phylum Streptophyta; class Magnoliopsida; order Poales; family Poaceae; genus Triticum; species Triticum aestivum. The sequence goes on along the minus strand of NC_057795.1, from coordinate 636,163,420 downwards.
GCAGCGCAAGTTAGAGGATCACAAGAAATTGTTGTACCCGAATTGCGAAGCTGACAAAAAAAAGTTGGGCACCACACTTGAATTGCTGCAATGGAAGGCAGAGAATGGTGTATCTGATAAGGAATTTGGAAAGTTACTGGTAATGATAAAGAATATGCTTCCAAAGGACAACGAATTACCCGAGAGTACGTATGAAGAAAAGAAGGCTGTCTGCCCTCTAGGGTTAGAGGTGCAAAAGATACATGCATGCCCTAATGACTGCATCCTCTACTACGGTGAGTACGAGGATTTGAATGCTTGCCCGGTATGCGGTGCATTGCGTTATAAGATCAGTCGCGATGACCCTGGTGATGTCGAGGGTGAGCGCCCCAGGAAGAAGATTCCTGCCAAGGTGATGTGGTATGCTCCTATAATACCACGGTTGAAACGTTTGTTCCAAAACAAAGAGCATGCGAAGGCGATGCGGTGGCACGCAGAAGACCGTAAGAAAGACGGAAAGTTGAGAGTACCCGCTGACGGTTCGCAGTGGAGAAAAATCGAGAGAAAGTACCGGGAGGAGTTTGCAGGTGACCCAAGGAACGTATGGTTTGGTCTAAGCGCATATGGCATTAATCCTTTTGGGGAGCAGAGCAGCAACCATAGCGCGTGGCCTGTGAGTCTATGTTTGTAAAACCTTCCTCTTTGGTTGTGCATGAAGCGGAAGTTCGTTATGATGCCAGTGCTCATCCAAGGCCCTAAGCAACCCAGCAACGACATTGATGTGTACCTAAGGCCATTAGTTGAAGAACTCTTACAACTGTGGAATGGAACAGGTGTACGTGTGTGGGATGAGCACATGGGGGAAGAATTTGACCTAAAGGCGTTGCTGTTCGTGACCATCAATGATTGGCCTGCTCTCAGTAACCTTTCAGGACAGACAAACAAGGGATACCGCGGATGCATGCACTGTTTGGATGATACCGACAATATATATTTGAATAGTTGTAAGAAGAATGTGTACCTGGGACATCGTCGATTTCTTCCGAGCAGGCATCCCGTAAGAAAGAAAGGCAAGCATTTCAAAGGTGAGGCGGATCACCGGACGAAGCCTCGCCACCGTACTGGTGCTGATGTACATGATATGGTCAAGGATTTGAAGGTAATCTTTGGAAAGGGTCCTGGCAGACAACCTGTTCCGAAGGACGCGCACCGATGTGGAAGAAGAAATCTATATTTTGGGCCCTGCCATATTGGAAAGACCTAGAGGTCCGCTCCGCAATTGACGTGATGCACGTGACGAAGAATCTTTGCGTGACCCTGCTTGGATTTTTGGGCGTGTATGGGAAGACAAAAGATACACCAGAGGCACGGGAGGACCAGCAACGTATGCACGGAAAAAACGACATACATCAGGGTCAGGCCAGCTATGCTCTTACCAAAGAAGAGAAGGAAATCTTCTTCGAATGCCTGCTCAGCATGAAGGTACCGTCTGGCTTCTCGTCAAATATAAAGGGAATAATAAATATGGCAGAGAAAAAGTTCCAGAACCTAAAGTCTCATGACTGCCACGTTATTATGACGCAACTCCTTCCGGTTGCATTGAGGGGGCTTCTACCGGAAAATGTTCGATTAGCCATTGTGAAGCTATGTGCATTCCTCAATGCAATCTCTCAGAAGGTAATCGATCCAGAAATCATATCAAGGTTACAGAATGATTTGGTGCAATGTCTTGTCAGTTTCGAGTTGGTGTTGCCACCATCCTTCTTCAACATCATGACGCACGTCCTAGTCCACCTTTGCGAAGAGATTAATGTTTTGGGTCCTGTATTTCTATGCAATATGTTCCCCTTTGAAAGGTTCATGGGAGTCTTGAAGAAATATGTTCATAACCATGCTAGGCCAGAAGGAAGCATCTCGAAGGGCCATGAAAATGAGGAGGTCATTGAGTTTTGTATTGACTTTATTCCTGACCTTAAGCCGATTGGTGTTCCTGAATCGCGGCATAAGGGCAGACTGGAAGAAAAAGGCACGCTAGGAGAGCATCAAATAATATGTATGGACGGGCATTCTCTCACTGAAGCACACTACACAGTTCTACAGAATTCCGCCTTGGTGGCTCCGTATACGGAGGAACACAAGAATTTTCTACAGTCCAAACACCCGGAGAAGTCTAACGACTGGATTACACGCGAACAAACAAGGACTTTCACCGTTTGGTTGCAGAAATGTGCCCTGAATGATGGCAATATTCAAAATGACCTGTACTCGCTGTCCCAGTTACCATCTTTGAATATAATGACTTTCAAAGGGTACCAGATAAATGGGAATACATTTTACATGATCACCCACGATAAGAAGAGCACCAACCAAAACAGTGGTGTCCGCTTTCATGCAACCACCAACACGGGAAAGGAAACATATTATGGTTACATAGAGGACATATGGGAACTTAACTATGGATCAGGTGATTTGAAGGTCCCTTTGTTTGGGTGCAAATGGGTCAATATGACACGAGGCGGGGTGACGGAAGACCCGCAGTACGGAATGACAACAGTGGATCTCAACAATCTTGCGTATGTAGACGAACCATTCGTCCTAGCCAATGATGTGGCGCAGGTTTTTTATGTGAAAGACATGTCTACCAGGCCGAGAAAAAGAAAAGATAAGGAAGCGAATGGATCATACGACGAGCCAAAGCGCCACATAGTTCTTTCAGGAAAAAGAAACATCGTGGGAGTGGATGACAATACAGACATGTCAGAAGATTATGAAAAGTTTGATGAAATTGCTCCATTCACAGTGAATATTGACTCGAGCATCCAGTTAAATGAAGATTTTCCATGGCTACGGCGCAAAGGGACACACGAGAAGAAAAAGTTTCACACCCGAAGATCTGGGATGTGATCGGCTTCACTATCATCACTTTCTTCTGTGTTTCACACCCAGGAGGGAATGTTTGTAATAGTTAGGGTAGTTAATTATGTGTTTTGGCATTTGAAACGCGAAGAAATTTTATGTGCAAACAAATTCTTTTCATGCATTTACTGATTTTTTTTTCCAGCTAAATGACCCTGAAATTGAAAAGAATTTGAAATGAACTCAGAAAAGGTTGAAAGTTGGCATGGTATCATAATTTCATACAAATAGCATGTGCAAAAAAGTAGAGAGGGTTACGGCAAAAACTGGATACACTTCATGTACAAAATGAACAATCTTTTTCGAAGTATCAGGGTTTCCGACGAAAACTGGAATGTTACAAAGGCATTTCATTTTTTAAATAACCTAAGCATTACCAAATTGAATATAATGATAAAACACACTAATATTAAACATAAGAAAAAAGAATCACTGAAAAAACTTTTTTCAAAGTTAAGTTATTCACAAACTAGTGATTCACACAAATTTCAAATAATTCAAAATTTAAACTATTCAAAATTGAAAACTACCGGCACTAACAGAAAGTTTGTAATTTTTTGTACCTAAAGCTAAAATATTCACAAAGAAACTCTAAATACAGCAAAAAACAACTCAAAAATAAATAAAACAAAAATAAATAAAGCGAAAAAATTAAGAAAATAAAAAAGCCCGCCTACTGGGCCAAAGCGGCCTGTATACGACTAGGAACACAACCTTTAGTTGGGCCAAGATGCAGGCCCGCAAAGGCCCAGTAGGTCCACATTACAGAAGAGGACAGGTAGGCCCAATAGGCCTGCTTAGGAGAGGAGCTCGAGAGAGCTACCGCACTGGGGCTTATAAACCAGTGCGGTAGCCCCTCAGGTAGCGAGGTGGGACTAAACTTGCGCACCGCTTGGAGCCAACGCACCCCCTTTAGTACCGGGTCGTGGCTCCAACCGGTACCAAAGACCCCCCCTTTAGTACCGGTTGGAGACACCACCCGGTACTAAAGGGGGTGCGCTTCCCGCCGCTTGGCCTGGCCAAAACAGACCTTTAGTACTGGTTGGTGGCTCCAACCGGTACTAAAGGTCCATCCTATATATACAACACTTCAAAAAATTCACTATCCCTCTGTTTCTTCCCTCTGTTTCCTCCCTCCGTCGCGCCGCCCTGCCCCGACCGACG
>NC_057795.1:636143517-636158850 GCF_018294505.1 Triticum aestivum | reverse complement strand
CCCAGTGAGCTCGCCCCGGCCGCCATGTCCACACACACACACACACTATACACACACACACACTACACACACACACTACACACACACACTACACACACACATTATTAGTTTGTTTGTTAATTTTTTTTCTGCTTTTTAGTTATAGAAATATTAGGAAATTATTCTGTTTTTTAGTTATATAAATATTAGAAATGTTAGTTATATAGAAATGTTATAAATGTTTTCTATTGTTTAGTTATAGAAATATTTATAGAAATGCTAGCAATTTTTCTGTTTTTTAGTTATATAAATATTAGAATTGTTATAGAAATGTTAGTTATATAATCAGGAAATTTTAGAATTAGTTTTAGTTAGATGAATTAGATTAATGCCAAATTGTTAGAATTTGCATATATATAGAATTTTAGTTATCACAATCCAATCATTTAAAAAATGTTACTTTTTGCGGGCATATAGTATTTGTTCTCGACGATATGCCCGGCCCGCATCATCGCCATCGACCCGTTCGCGGCGACGTCATGCTTCAGAGGACCCATGTCCGGGACTGGGCTCCGTCGGGCTGGCACTGGGAGGTGCTACCTGGAGGGGCGCGCCGCTTGGTGAGGAACCCGACCTCGGGTCCCGTCGTCGACCCTGATCTTCTTTGGTGGCGTTCGCGAGGGCCACATTCGGTGCAGAGGCAGCCGGCCCCGCCGGAGGTGGTGCGTCGCTATGTCAGGGAGGAAGATGAGCACGTCCATCGCTACATGGCTGCTATGGACGACGTCAGGTTCTCCACTACTTGGCGGGTTCTTTGGGCAGATGACCGGAGATATGATCCTGTGATGGTTCCTTCTCTTTGGGTGTGCACCGCCCGCGCCCCAGGAATCACGAGTGGTGCCCTAGATTCTTCTGTAGTACTCGATCTTTATTAGGTACCTAGCCAGTGATGTATTCGATATATAATATTCGAGATGATGTATTCGAGATTATATATATTAAGACGATGATGTATTCGAGATTATATATTCGAGACGATGTATTTGAGATTCAGTTTTTCCTTATTGATTAATTGCATCCATGCATTGTAATTTGAATACTAAATTGTTTTATATTCCTTCTGTATTAATTAGTAAAGTAAAACCTATGGCGGACAATACCGGCAGAGAGAAAGAAGAGGAATTGTTCGACATCATATGCAGCCCTCATAGGCTAGATGATCTGAATGAAGATGACGGCTCCCAATATCTGAACAATACCGGATAGGGTGATGAAAAGATATTCGATCTCGACGACCGAGCTGATGAAGTCATGAACTATGATTATGATGACACAGACAATGTTAGTGATGACACAGACAATGCTGATCTTCAAATAACAAAGACTTCCGGCGAGGTATATATTTATATAAGCATGCATCCTGGTGATCATCACATGTTTTTTTACCGAAGATATATTGACGAATCGATCTTTCTTCTTTCAGCCCTTCGGATCGAGCAAATTTGCTTCTACAGACAGCAAGACAAAGCGAGGCCCGTACAGATTGTTGAAGGATGGTGTAAAGTACCACATCGAATCCACCAAACTTAGTGGCGAACCCCTCACGCCTAAGAACGTTGCGGACAAGTGGACTAGTCAGTGCGGAGTTCTTGTGAAGGACAAACTCCTGATCTCCATTCAAGAATGGAAAGAGCCAAAGACTAAACGTCCAGGTGTTACTTGGGTCGATGACAGAGCCAAAAAAGACCTGGTGAAATCTCTTATGGAACGTTTCACCCTACCAGATCATTTCACTAAAGCAGATGTGGAGAAAGTCAAGGCCGCTGCTCTTAAGAAGATGGCAATTGCATTCAACACCCACAAGAAAACTGTATGGGCCAACTACCTCGCTAATGAAAGGAAGACTCCAGATTTCAAGGGAACACTGGAGAAGCAACGAGAACACTGGGACGATTTCGTGACCTTCAAGGATTCAGAATTATCTAAGGAATGGTCGATGAAAAACAAGGCAAATGCCGCAAGAAAGACACAGTTCCATAGGCTGGGTCCAGGTGGCTACGCGGTGGGATTGCCTAAGTGGGATAAGTCCGAGCAAAAGATGGAGGGTGTAGGGGTCACTCCGATTACTAGGAGCTAGCCCCCCAGGTGCAGAACTTGGTTCTATGCGCATGGGGGGGCGTTGGACCCGAAGACAGGCCTGGTTTCGAAGAAGGCAAGTCTAAAAGGAGCCGAACAAAAGATACTTGATGCAATAGAAGAAGCTTGAGTGGGGGTGTTCACGCCCAACAGAGAGAATGACGAGCTTACGCGCGCCCTGGGAATCCTGAACACACGGGAAGAACATGAGGCATGGGTGTTATTCCCTGGTATGAGGGCTTTTCGGACTGGAATGACGACTACAGGTCCCGTGCAAGAAAGAAGATGGAGGAGGAGAAGAAGAGGAAGCTGGAGGAGGAGCAGAGGAAGCAGGACGCAGAATGTCTTCAAGGCCTAGAAGCAAGGCACGCGGACCTAGCACTCAAATTCCAGCAGCAGCAGCAGCAGATCGACTCACTTAGCCAGGAAAGGGGGTCTCAACAGCGACAACAAAAAGCGGATGATCGTCCAGCATTGGATAGCACCGTCCCATCCATGCCAAGAAGCAGTGTTGGTTCTGCCCCGGGCGACACACTGCTGGATACATACCCTGTAGATGACATCATAGAGAACACTAACTGTGAGCTACACTCCAAAATAAAGAACATATCCATGAAGATGGCGGATGGCGTTGCTTTTTCAGTTACCCCCGAAGCAACCTACCATTGCATCCCGATTACAGAGGGCTATGCTCGTGTCATGATTGATGAAGTGGTGGACCCATATTCGGGGCTAACGCTTGACATTCCTGGAGGTGAAGACGAGCGCACACTGGGACAGGCCATACATCGTATCATCCTATGGAGAAAGGATTGCATCATCTTTCGAAGTCCACCGACACCGTGTCATCTGCCGACTCCTTGAAGTCCGCCACCGAGTCAGCAGACTCCCGCTCCTCCAAGTCCACGAACGCGTGAGACGACTCCTCCTCGAGGACCGCCACCTCCTCCAAGTCCCCGAACGCGTGAGCTGACTCCTCCGGTTTCAAGTCCGGCACAGCATCATGCCACTTCTCCGGTTTCAAGTCCGGCACCGTGTCAGGCCACACCTCCTGCTTCAAGTCCGGCATATTGTCAGGCCACTTCTCCTGGTCCAACTCCACGTCAGCTGTCTCCGCCGTCTCAGCAATCGCAGAAGAGACATGCCACAGCTTTGGTGCATAGCAGTATGAGTCGAGGTAGTTCAGGAAGTACAGGTGGAGACAAGCGATATAAATATGGTCCAAGCCTCGCTCCTCTTCCTCAGAGGCCTTACGACATGACCGAGGAGCAAAACGCAGCCATAGTGTAGGCCCAAGTGGACGCCCATTTTGGACCGAAACCGGCACCGCCGCCAAAGGAGAAAGTGCCTGAGAAAACGATTGACCACTTCATTCATATGGCTACAGCACCAGCTCCCAAGCCTGTTGACTCAGACTATGAGCATCAAATCAGGAAGCTACATCGAGCACGACTACGGAAGGAAGCGAGCTCGAGCTCGAGCCAACAAGCAGCTGGCAAAAAATGTGGGAAAACCGTTCCCCAGCTGGGAGAACAGGAGGCGCAAGAGACCCCCCCGCTTGTTGTGCCAACAACACATGAGAGGAGTACGTGCGCCAAATATTATTGTGGGCAAACCGTTAGCGTTCCCCAGCAGGGCGATGTGGTAATAATGGAGGAGCATATAACGCAGACTGAAATGCTCAAGATCTCTGTTGGACAACTCCTCGAAGTCGAGCCCATGTCTCCGCTTGAAGAATCGGAAATAAAATGGAAATATGTCTGGGGCCAACCTTTGGTCCATCCAGACAAGGTCAAGAACCTCCCAACAAGAATGTATGAATTGCATCAATGGTACATGAACATGACCAAGATTTCCAATCGAGTGTCCCTCATGGTGAATGTCAAGAAGGAGCATTATTACCATGAGAAAGCTCTGCCCATTGAGTATTCAGAACTATATAAGTTATTCAATCAAGACGCACTCGACAAGTCTATCGTTAGTTGCTATTGTCTGTAAGTGATTTCTTTCTGTAATTTAAGTCTCAAGCTAATTATGTAGTGATAATTTTGATCAATCATTACATGTAATTATCCTCACTATATTCTTTTCTGTGATATTATATGCAGGATGAAGATGTATGAAATGAAAAAATCTGGATGCTATGGCATTGGGTTCATTGACCCAAATACCATTAATGAGGACATATGGAAGTATCCATTTTATCAAGCAGGTGTAGAGGAAAGCATGGTAGAGTTCTTGAAGCGCCTCAATAGCAATGAAGATATACTACTTCCTTACAATTTCCCGTGAGTTACACTGTCTTGTACTACAAATTCTGTTTTTGCTTACTAGCTAGGTAGATGTTAATAATTTAGTGTATACGGTTTACGGTAGTTGATTAATTTTACGCACATGCCCGCTTATTTAAGACATGCAAACGTGTGCGCATGCAGTTGGCACTGGGTCTTGATAGACATTAAAGTTGAGGAAGGAAAAGTTGAATTACTGGGCTCGCTAACTAAAAAAGAAGTGACTTCACCATTGTGAAGGGGATAGTCAACAGGTAATTTCAATCATTATTAACTACATATATCTCGGCCTATTATTAGTTCGTCATTTCCTGATATGAACTATTTAATAACCCCTTTATTAATTTTCTTTGCTAGCGGGCAGGGCATGGGCAAAGTTCATCACGGTGACTCCAGGCGAATGGAAACAAAAGTTGTTTTGGCATCTACCAAAGGTAAGTAATTAAGTAGTACTAGCTAGCTACTATCTCTTTAATTCTTGTTTCAATATCATTAATTAATTATCATGCTTGATTAATCATTATCTGATTCAATTCCATTCTCGTAAAGGCCCTGAAGCAGGCGTCAGGGAATAATCTGTGTGCATTCTACATTTGCGAGAACATTCGCATGATGACGTCCGAAAGGAGCAGATCTGATAGACAGGACTGGGTACGTTCGTCAGACCACTATTCACAGCATTATCGATATCTAGTCACACAACTAACACACATGCATATTGATCTCCTTCTTAACAGTTCAGAGAGGTGCGGGATAAGCTCCTACCATCGGACCGCATACTAGCACTTCAAGAGGAAATAGCCGGATTTTTGCTCGACCAGGTCATAAATCCCGAAGGAGAATACTATTACCCGCTCCATGAACCACTTGTCATCGTGCTCCGGAGGCACCAAGGCAACATATGTAGGAGAAACTGTATATGTATATACATGTGTATGTGTGAATAATGGTGTTGGTTGTGAGACATTCGATGATATATATATGTATGTGTGTGTGTGTGTATATATATATATATATATGACAAATGTTTCCTACAAGCAGTAGTAGTTATCATCACTTGCGTTTTGTATATTGTATGTAGTATCTGTCGAAACCGGGAGTATGTACGTGTAGTATGTAGTATATAATAATGATTAGGTAGTATATATATAAATACTTAGGTAGTATGTACCATTTTTTGAGTGTGCTCTTTTTACGTACAAATATGTACGTATATATATATATGCATAACGTGTACAATTTGTAGTATCATGAAATACCAGCAAACAAAAAAATGTAATGGAAAATAAAAAAAACACCCAAACATTTAGTACCGGTTGGTGTTACCAACCGGTACTAAAGCCCTACGCGTACCTGGGCCTGGCTCGTGCCACGTGTTCGCACTTTAGCACCGGTTCATGACGAACCGGTACTAAAGGGGGGACCTTTAGTCCTCACTCTTTAGTGTCGGTTGTAGAACCGGCACTAAAGGCCGTTACGAACCGGCACTAAAGGCCGGTTCTGCACTAGTGGTGGGTTAGGGATCTAGGCACAATGCCGCTCCGATCTGGCGTTCATGGTGCGGAGGTCGTTGCTGCTCAGCAGCAAGGTGGCGGCTCGCCGCTGGGAGCTAGGATGTGCACAACAGACAGAGGTTGGTGGCGGCTGGCCTTGGTAGGGCCTCGTGGCCGCGGCATACCGTTTGGTCTACTCACGGGCATAGGAGACGATGTTAGGCGAAAGTCTGTTTCTGGCTATGGTCGGAGGCGACAACAGTGGCGGCCGTGGGCGTCGCTACCTTCTTGAGGCCGCTGCTATGGTGATGTGCTCCTCTCCCCCGTCGTCCCTTGGTCCATGGAAAACCTCATATCCATCCTCTATCATACCGGATGATGGAAGCGCCTTGCGCCGTTCCCCTCTTATGGGCATCATTTTTGGAGTTGGGATCAGCCAAAGGAGCCAGTGTTGGTTTGATGGTGGTGGTGGTGCGGCCGGCTTGGGGTCGATGGTGGTTGTTCAGTGGTTTCCTTTTGGGTTCGGCGGCAATGCCTTTGGTGCCGCAGAGCGGTCATTTGTTTCCCCCTCGTGAAGGTGTCCCGCCCCTGTTGTTGTGCAGGCTCAAGACCCTCCCATGTCTGCCGATGTATTGCGGTGAGCTCCGTTCTCTTGGTGATGTCTTAGTTCATCTTTGCTCATAGATGGCGCCTCCCCGAGTTGCCAATCATTTTGAATTGGCGTGGAGGTGCTCCTACCGAAAGTTCGTGTTTGGTGGCACTTGTTGACAGTGGACGCTCCAGAGTTGTGTCGTGGGGCCCGGTACGCACGCCTGTGTGGTGTGTTAGAGCATCTCCAGTCGCGCCCCCAAGAGGGCCTCCCCAGGCGTTTTTTTTGTGCCGGTGCCGAAAAAACACCCCAGTCGCGCCCCCAGGACGCCGAATTCCGCCGCCTCGGCCTCTTTTTACGCCCGGCGATCGCAGGCCGAAATCGGCACACTGGGGGGGCGCTCGGGGGCTCCGGCACAAGGGAAAAGCGCTCCTGGGGCCACATTGCCAGGCGAAAAGTCAAGAGACCCGTCCAGATTCGCCTCTGACCCCCACCCCCCACCCCCCGCGCTCGGCCGCCACCCTGCCGATCCCAGCACCGTCCACCGACCACCGCAGCTAGATAGATCTTTTCCTGCTAAGAAAAAGAAGAGGTTTCCTAAGGATTGTGAATTCCATCCGGGAGTTTGACAGCTACTTCAAGTGCAAGATGGATTGCACCGGCACACTTGGATTCACCTCAATCCAGAAGTGCATGACAGCTATGAGGATGCTTGCATACGGAGCTCCCGGTGATTCACTCGACGACTATGGGCGCAAGGCCGAGTCCACAACCATTGAGTGTTTCTACAAGTTCTGCAGGGCAGTGGAGGCAGTGTTTGGACCGCAATACTTGCAAACACCCAATGCGGAAGACACTGCTCGGATGCTAGCACAGAATGCAGCAAGAGGATTTCCTGGGATGCTTGGAAGCATCGACTGCATGCATTGGAAATGGAAGAACTGTCCATTTCCTTGGCAGGGGTTGTACAAAGGCGCCAAAGGCGGATGCAGTGTGGTACTTGAGGCAGTGGCCACACAGGACCTCTGAATTTGGCACTCTTTCTTTGGGATGCCAGGAACTCACAATGACATCAACGTCCTGCAGTGCTCCCCTGTCTTTGCCAAGCATGTTGAAGGTCATTCTCCTCCGATGAACTTCGAGGTCAATGGGCGGCAGTACAATAAGGGATACTATCTAGCTGATGGCATCTGTCCGAGATGGTCGACATTTGTGAAGACCATCTCAAACCCTGTGCCAAGAGGCAAGAACGTCTAGTTTGTGAAGGTTCGGGAGGCTTGCAGGAAGGATGTCGAGCAGGCATTTGGTGTGCTCCAATCTTGATTTGCTGTTGTCTGGTTCCCTGCTCTGACCTGGTCGAAAGATCAAATGTGGGAGATCATGACTTGTTGTGTTATCTTGCACAACATGATCATTGAGAGCGAGCAGGAAGAGCCAGTGTTTGACACTGAACCATATTACAGGCAGGGTCCTCTTGCCCAAGTTGATCACTAGCTACCGGCAACCTGGACTGACTACCTCAATATGCGTCAGGAGATCCGAGACCCACAGGTGCATCAAGAACTGCAACACGATCTGGTGGAGCACCTATGGAGGCTCAAGGGCAAGGCCGGGCGACGCCGGAATGACGTGTGATGAAATTTGAGTTTTTATTTGTTAAACTATATAGTTTGTATTGAACTATTTGTTGAACTATTTGATTTATGTGATGAAACAAGCCGAACCATGCCAAACTATGTGACGAGCTAATTGATTTCTATTTGTATGTGAAAATTAATGCCGAAACACGCCGAACCGCGCCGAATATGGGCCGATTCACGCAGATATCGGGCCGTTTTTTGACACAATTGGGCCAAAAATTGGGCTGAAATTGGCGCCTGAGGGCGACGGCTGGGTGCCCAACCGCCCCCAGCGCCGAGTATACCGCCGGCTCACCCCAGACCGCTCTTTTTCGGCGTCCTGGGGGACCGAACGGCTGGAGATGCTCGTAGGCTGCTTGCAAAGTTCTGGCACGTAGATACACTGTCATTTCATTGGCAGCTTGAGACTTCCAACAGTAAGCAATTTGTGATGAACAGTACTGTCTAATATACACTCGTAGCTGAACTAGAGGAGGAGAAAATCACAAGGTGACCACGCTTCAAACTCTCTAGCCTCGAGCAATGGTCCGGCCGGGCAGCGAGTAAAATTAAGAAGAAGAAGAAGAAGAAGAAGCTACGGGTGTCGCTAGAGGCGGTGGACAGGGATGAGGCCGTCGTCGAAGTTCTGGGAGTAGCTCTTGAGGTCGTACCCGAAACTCACGGCGCGGCGCTTCGGCCGTAGCATGGAGCGCCTCACCCTCCAGAACAGCTGCCTCACGGGCGCCGGCGCTTGCCGCTACAACCCGGACGCACCGTGGCTCTTCTTCCCCTCCATGATCTTCTGGCTGCTCACGCGCAATGATCCTCCCAGAAACGCCATCCGTCCTTGACGAGTGATTAAACACGGCTCTGCTACTCTTCTTTCTTCATTAGGTTGCTCGTGAGCTGAGATGGAGGCACCGTTTGCACAAATGGGCTCCTCAGTAGCCGTTTTATAAGCCCGCCGAATGGATAGGGCTCCCACGCCGACGCCGAACGACGGACGGGCCTGCCACCACCCACGTGCACTCATGGCTAGCTGACGAGGAGAATCAACTTTACACGACGGTCAGCCCATGGCATCTTTTCTCGTTGTGACCCAACACTACACACCTACAGTCAAAGACTGATCGACGTGGTGATGGAATCTCTCTCCCATAAAAGGCAAAGGTACAGTATCCTAGGAGGGTCGGTGGAAGCCTCGTACCGTGTCGACACAGATGCATACTCAAAAGTAATTTCGCTTGAGGCATCCATCGACAAGCGTTGGTGCTTGCCATACCACGACCAGTGTTTTTTTAATTCTAAATAGTGTTGTATCAAAAGGTCACAAGAGAAGAAGCACTGGTTCGCATGCTGGTGCTCAAGTTCGGGTATTGCTCGATTTTAATTTGGCTGTCCGTATTACCGGAAAGATTGGCACGTTGGCAAATACTCTTTATGTGTTAATAAAGATAAGTTGGAACCATGTGGGTTTTTTTTCAAAAAGGGGGTTTACCCCAGCCTTTGCATCAGAAAGATGCATACGGCTCATCTTATTAAGAAAAATATCCAGCAACAAGTCTCCAAGTCTCGAAATAAGAAATAAACAAATGCTGATAAAAGCTAAACAAAAAGGACAAAGCCACAACCGGCTGGCAAAATAAAAATAGGAGCACTACACGCCTATCCTATTACACGACCGTCATCCAAACCGGTTTAAAATATCCCGAGCTACCATCTCCCATCGGATAGACGCAGTAACCAAACGCTCCCTGGCCTCCGTCAGATTGAGTAACGACCACATACGGATCAACGCAGTGGCCCTGAAGATAACCTGCAAAAAGTGAATGTTCGTTGTTCTGTTAAAAACCAAATCATTTCTGCAGTTCCAGACTGCCCATAATAAAGCACAAACACCAACACGAATGTGCTTCGCTGTATCTGAATCAATCCCATCAAGCCACGTTCCAAATAACATGTTGATAGAAATGGGCGGATTAATATTAAAAGCAATATGAATCGACCGCCACAGAATCTTGGCCAGCGGACAATCAAGAAAGAGGTGTTTGATAGTTTCGTTATGGTCGCAAAAACTACATCTTGCAGAATCCACCCAGTTATATTTTGCCAGATTATCCTTAGTCAAAATAACCTGTTTATGCACAAACCACATAAACACTTTGATTCTCAAAGGTACCTTCACTTTCCAAACGTGCTTGGAGGAAGGAATCACGCTAGAGTTGATGACATCCAGATACATGGATTTGACCGAGAACACGCCATTCTTGGTTAGTTTCCAATACAACTGATCTGGCTGCTGAGACAGCTGGACATCCATCAGACGTCTCACAAGATGAAGCCAGGCCTCCCAACGATTTCCCACTAGCGTCCTCTGAAAACTAATATTGAGGGGAGTAGATTGTAGAACGGTTGCAACATAGGCTTCTCTACGTTCAACAATGTTATACAAAGTAGGATATTGAAGTGCAATGGGAATCTCCCCAAGCCATGTATCCTCCCAGAACCTCGTATTAGCTCCATTTCCGACTAAGAACCTTGTCCTGTTGAAAAAGAGTGGTTTGACTGTCATCAAGCCTTTCTAAAATGGTGAGTCAGTGGGCCTCACTGTCACTTGGGACAAGGTTTTAGAGTGAAGATACTTATTTCGCAAAATCTGAGCCCAAGTAGCCTCCGACTCGGACGAAAGTTTGAACAACCACTTGCTAAGGAGACATCTGTTTTTGGCTTCCAGATTTTCAATACCTAGACCCCCTTGGTCCTTCGGCCTACAGATTATATCCCATTTAGCAAGCCTATACTTTCGTTTAAGTTCATCACTCTGCCAAAAGAATTGCGATCGATAGAAATCTAGCCTCTTCCTGACTCCTACTGGGACCTCGAAAAAGGATAGGAGAAACATAGACATACTTGTGAGGACCGAATTAATCAAAATTAATCGCCCTCCATATGACATGAGCTTCCCTTGTGGTCTTGGTTAGTGACAACCCATATATCCGATCATGATGATATAGTTCTTTTGGACAAATCTTCATCAGAAAAGAAAAAAAGGGAGGAGAAGAACAAAGACGATGGCTGCATTGTGCCACTTTACACGCACCACGGTAATGTCCTATATATCCATTATCCACAGTAAGCACTTTCTACTTTTGTACAGACCTACCACTTTCAACTTTTGTGCAGACCTAGCAATCGACATAAAAAGCGGAAATTCAAACAGCAACAATACCTACCGGCATATCTGTTATCCTTCGTCTCCGCATCAAGATTGTTGTGCTGACTTGCAGTATAAAGGTACCAAATATTTTGCTGCAGAAATACACTGCAATACACTCCGATAGAAGTCCATGATAGTAGTTTTTCGTCGGGTAAAGGTAGAGAAGGATGGAGTGCTGCATGCACACATATTCTCTCTCTCTCCACCCATGAAAAACTAGCTTTTCATTTTTCTTGTGAATACTAATTCATTGATATCTTTTGAATACAACATTATTCTAAAATATTTTTAAATATTTGAATTCCAGGCGACGAGGTCGTTAAAACAAGATCAAATTTGAATATATTTTAAATGTTTTTAAAAATTCATAAAACATATTTTGCTCCTTTCTTAAATAATAGATTTCATTCAATAATTAAAAACACTGATTTCGTTTGAATATTCAGAACACTGATTTCATTTCAGAAACGTTGATTTCACCCCCTTCAAAAGAATTGTTCCATTTAATTTAACAAAAAAAAATTCACTCATTTTTAGAAAGACAGATTTCACTAGTATAAAAGTACATATTTCATTCATTTTAAAACACCGATTTCACTTTTGTAAGACAACATATTTTACTCATTTGGAAGACAAAGGATTTCACTACACTAGTTTATGCACCATTGATTTCACTTAATCCAATGTAATGATTTCAATGAAGTCAAAAAAAATTCACTTATTTCAAAGAACCGATTTCACTATTTTTAAACAACATATTTCACTCATTTCAAAGAAGGAGATTTCACTAGTTTATAATAATTGATTTCGGTTAATTCAAAGTACTGATTTCAATCAACTCAAAAAAATAAGTTCACTTATTTCAAAGAACCCATTTCTCTTCACACAATTAAAAGAAAGATACCAATGTATAGTCTGCATTCCTCAACTCCTCATTAATAGTAGAGATACCTGTTCTAGGTTTGGTAATGTTGGTCTCATGGTTCGTACAGGAAATGAAAGGTTTTAGTAGTCTTTCCCAAGGTTTTTGTGATGAGATGTCTCTTATATTGCTTATACGAGCTAGATATCACCATGTCGTGTTGGTGTGCATCCCTAAGTTCATCTTCATGGCCATTGGGTAAGTGGATCTCCTGCGACTGCCCCTATTTGGCTTGGCTTGACTGGACGAGCTTCTTGCCTTCAGGTGGTTTTCTGCTTACTTATACTAAAGTAGCCCGAGGAAAAAAATGGAGGCCTACTGAAAGTTGGAGGGGCAAGTGATGACAACCCGCTCTGCTGAACTATTCGCACCCTTTATGGTCTATATGCAGAAATATAGTGAGGTATGTATTTTCAGGTGATGTTTTGGTAATTCCAAATGGAATGATATGAGAGAGTAGCGGTGATGAGTTAGTGCTTCAGTAGTTAGTCAGGCCATCCCATCGGTTCCATGCTTTGTTTATCTCATGGTGATGAGTTGGATTTCTTGCTCTATTTATCTTGGCCGTCATTGGTATGTCGAAATAGTTTAGTTCGGCTTGGGAACCAACAAGGACCCAGGCTGCTTGTGTGCACGAAGTATGATTGTATGTGTTAAAGGTTGTTGTTTTAGTTGTTAAAAACTTATATTGAGCATCATTAAATCAAGATAACAGTTGCATATGTATGCCCCTCTTAACAATCAAGCAACTAACTTGTAGAATATGTTAGATTTTCTTTCGAAGAATAATATATCTTGGTTCAATCAGAGTTTCCAAGCTATTTGCTAAATCTCATGGTGTAATGAGGCCAGCATAACTTTGACGCTGTAGTTCAACGGCGCAGCAACACACGATCTCGGCCTAAATGACCAATTATCTACCAAATGGGAGTTTCGAGGGGCCTGAACATCTGATCACGTCGAGTACATTATAATGTTTCTTAATCAAAGAGATAAGTATTAATCTCTGTTAGATTTGTGTCGAATATTATTGTACAAGGTAGGTTACAGTTGGACTCTGAGTTGTATTGTGTTTAGATAGGATATGGAGTCGTGTCCTAATAAAACACTTGTATACTAGGCCTCTCATATATCTCATATATAGTGAGGGTAGACACACGATGTAACATATGCCAACATAATAGCACAGGCACGCGGGGGAGCTGGCGGTGTGTGCCGGCGTCCGGGCCGGGATTACTTGGTCCTTGGATGATCGACGGTATGTTTAGATTTATTCTAACAAATGGTATCACGAGCAAGGTTCGATTTGAGGTTTCAGTTGTTGATTTAGAAGTGGAGCAGAATGCGTCGAATCGACGGTGGTCGAAACCTGGACCGGAAAAGATCGATGGGCGAAGTGAGTTCTGTTCGTGTGAATAGCAATAGGAGGAACCGGCTGTGCGAAGCTGTTGGCGTGGAATTCGATCGGCTGATGATGTCACCGGATTTGTTGGATCAAACGATCTTGGCGGCAGCAGGTTAAAGGCGGTGCCGGCTCTCGATGGAATCGTGCAGCAGCAAGAGTTGTCGGTGTCTCGGAGTCGACGAGATCAATCGAGATGCGGCGAGGCAGCACAGACGATGCCCTGGCAGAGGGGCGTATTCACGCGTGGTGCCCTAGGCAGTCCAGCGCGGTCGGGACAACAGGCCAGGAGTGCGCTCGCATGGGCGGCGGCCCGAAGTCCGTTCCAGCGCACTGATGGCCAGGTCCAGCAAGTCGGGCGTGCAGGTGGCCATGCAGATGGCTGGTTGATGCGTGGACGGGCGAGTTTGTGGAGCTGCAGATGCACAAGGTCGAGACATGGAAGTGGAAGTGGAGACGTACACACGAGATTTGTTTGAAAAAAAGGCACAAGTTCCAAGGCAAAGGGGTCACGTTCAGTACATTGGTTTTGTGGCTTGGTATGTTTAAGGAGTTGTTTGCTATGTACGTGAGGCTACTAGGAAAATCTCATTGGAGGCAGGGACGGAGCCAGGAATTTGGTATAGGGGGGCGAGTTACTAACTTGAGCTCTTACATACTAATGAGCTTGGACCCAGCACAAAAATATTAAGACCGTGTAAAAGGCCAAAACTGAAACCATGTTTTCACTGATGTAAACACTAGAAGGCTAGCAAATTGTCCATCGTCGACCAGACAACTTCATTTTGTATTAAATTTATACAGCAAAATTGGTACGCTGTACTACAAATAATTGATTCCAACCCGTCAATTTTTTTTTTTGATTCCAATCTGATTTTCATGTCCATCAATCAACGATCATTTATTTTAGACAAAATTAATTAAAAGATTTGAAGTTGATGAGAGGGGTCGTACCATGGAGGCATAGAGGAAGTCATGCATCTTTAGGTCCATGGTGGCTCCTTGTGATAGTGCTTTCCCTAATCCACTTTATGCTGGCTAAAACAATGATCAGGCTGATAATCACCTTCAGCAGGACTAGGGTTATTCTCTTGGATAGGTTGCAGATCGTTTGCGTTTGCATCATGTTCACATGGCTGACAGCTTGAACCAATTGGCATAAAAAACTATGAATTGATTCATCTCTCTTCATCTTCATGTCTACAGAAACACAATTAGAGAACCGAAAATTTCCTAATTAGTTTTACTTGTATGTAGTTCTACGATCACATAAGTACATTATAAGACACAAACTCATCTAATCCTAAAAAATAAACTAACCCTTTTTCCTTGCTTGGTCGCTGTCGTCCGGCCGGAATGTGTCTGTGGATGTGCGCGATGGCGCTTGCGTGTCGCCTTCACTTCTCGACGGTAGATGATCTACTAGGCGGCGGCAACGGCGGCGACGGCAGTAGCGAGTAGGTTTTTCCGATCGCAGGAAGCAGGAACTAGCAGATTGGAAACAAGCGGAGGAAACTACCGTGTACGTGCGACGTAAGTGAGCGTGGGTCCTTCTGTTTCACGGTGGGCTGTTATTCTTTTATTTTTCTTCTTCTAATATTTGGGCCATTGACCGGCTACCTGCTGCAATCACTACATGGGCTTTGACCTGCTGTCTGCAAGTACGTGATATATACACATGGGCT
>NC_057795.1:636138414-636143175 GCF_018294505.1 Triticum aestivum | reverse complement strand
CCCCCTCGTCCCCCCTTGGAATCGTCCCTGATTGGAGGTGATCAGTAGCGAAGGTGCAGGTCAGCGAGTTGACAACTGCTAAGCATGATGAGCCGAGGAAAGGTGCCGTGATAGGATCATGCATACACAAGGCGTTAAACTGGCGGACACGGCGCAAGGTGGAGTATGGTTGCAGTTGGACATAAGTTCAGCTGGGTCGGACTAGACAGTCTAATGGATCGACATGGATGTTGGTTAAAGCAGAAGATGGCGGTGATTTCAGCGATGACGACGTAGGAGCGTGATGCTGATGGTGGCCGACTTCTGGGGCGTGAAAACACGTGGTGCATGTCTAAGGGCTTGTGCGGCTTTGACAAGACTATGGCGCATGGTTGATTTAAGGCAGTGTACACATCATAGTGCTTGATGTCGACAGGGCGCGGGGTGGCACGTACAACCACCATGGAGTCATGTTGACAGTGGAGCTGGGGTCTCGTGGAAGACTTCACTCTGTGCTGATGGAGGGGCTACTATGTAAATGCACGAAGAGTCGAAGCTTATTTCAGCGGGATAGCGAGAGACACGTGGATTGGACTGGGGCCCAGTGGTCTGATGGAGACGTGATACTCGGCATCGGTTGGTGATGATCGATAGTTCACTGCAATAGGGGTTTGAGTGGTGTGGGTCTGCGGCCCTAGAGACTCGACCAGGACAGCAGAGACTCGACGCGGTGATAGCGGCGAGGCGTGCGGTAAGCTCAAGACACAACGACAGGCCAAGACACTGGTAGTCAGACATGTGGTCAGACAAAGTGTGCAAGGGTGCCAAAGCAGTGTTGACAAGTACCAGATTCAAGTTGGTGACTGGGTTTATCAGTGCTAGTTGATGGACAGGAGTTGACCGTGGAGAATCTGAGAAAGTGGCGGAAAGTCGGAAATTGTCAAATGCGCTGAGCACATGGCCGTATATTCTGTGATGTTCAGTGCACATGGCAAAGTGCGGATGACAAGTACAGAAAGACGCGGAGTGCTATAGTTGTAGGACATGTCAGAGACTATCCCGGAAAAGGGTGAGACAACTGTCAATTTGACCTAGGGTGACATAGGGCGACGGTGAAATTCCTTCATGTTTCAGACAGACGGTCACGAAAGAGCGGTGATGTTGAGTTCAGGTAACTTTAATATGTGGTGTCCAATATATGAGTTGTTCACTTTCACGCAGACAATGGTCGGTGTGTGATGGTGTCGAACGGATAGTCCAGAAGTTGGGATCACAAAGTAGAGTAATACTCCTTCCTTCCCAAAATATAAGGCGCGATTGACTTTTTACGGTCTTTGATGCACTACTTTGACCACTAATATATATCAAAGTATATGGATTGAAACGTATAAATGGCATCACCGTATTTTTCTTGCAAAACAATTTTATTTCACATGTATGTATATTAATTTGATAGACATACAATACATAAAAATCATAGTTAAAGTTGTGCAACGAAGACCAGAAAAGTCAAATCGCGCCTTATATTTTGGGAATGAGGGAGTAAGGAAATTAATTTTGCTCGAGTGTTGGCTGTGAAAAAGACGAGAAGTGAGTACAGTTGCAGGTGAAGTCACATGGAGTCTGGGAGTAGCAGCGATTCTTATGGCGTATCTCAAGTCCAATGTACATGGAGGTTCGATGCATGGATGAATTTAAGGTGGTGTAGAATATTCATCAAGGTGGAGTTTGTTAGATTTGTGTCGAATATTATTGTATAAGGTAGGTTACTTTTGGACTTTGAGTTGTATTGTGTTTAGATAGGATATGAAGTCGAGTCCTAATAAGATACTAATTGTATCCTAGGCCTCTCATATATAATGAGGGTAGACACACCATGTAACTTATGCCAACATAATAGCATAGGCACGTGGGGGAGCCGGCGGTGTGTGCCGGCGCCCGGGCAGCCCGGGTGCGGTATTATACCGGTGTCATGGGCAGGAGCGCCCGTAGTCATGTCCCAGGATGTAGCCATATCGGTGAACCTCGTTTATAAATCCTTGTGTCGTGCTCGTGTGATTGCTTGGTCCTGGATGATCGACGGTATGTCTCGAATTTATTCTAACAATCTCACCGCTGATCTACATACGAAATTGTAAACTTTAATAAGGGTGGTTCGGAATCATGCCTCCTGAAAATTAACATTGAAATTCCAGTTCACTCCCACTGTAGACGCATATATATCAAACAGCTTAGTTATATATACATTGGTTTCATGTCGTGAATAAAATGACAGCAATATAGCGAGAGAAGCCCCGGTGCGAAACTGTATTCTAGCGCTCGCGACATAAACAGAAATAGCTTAAATCCTACTATTACATTGTGGCGAAGTAACGGCTTGCGGACTACATAGAAGAAAACACATTAGATATACTATGTGTGTCATTTCATTGGTAGTTTCAGACTTCCAACACTAAGCAACTTGTGTTCGAACAGTAATGTCTATACTACAGTACACATCAAACTCTGTGCTGTACAAGTACAAGGTGACAAAGCTTCAAACTCTCCAGCCCCGAGCCTTGATCCGGCCGGGCGGCGAGTAAAATTGAGAAGAAGAAGAAGAAGACCCTTCTGGTGTAGCTAGAGGCAGTGGGCAGGGACGAGGTCGTCATCGAAGTTCTGGGAGTAGCTCTTGAGGTCGTATAGCGCTTCGGCCTCAGCACGGTGCGCCTCAGCCTCGAGAACAGCTGCCTCACGGGCGCCGGCACCTGCCGGCACGACCCCGACCTGTCGTGGCTCTTCCCCTTCATTATCTTCTGGCTGCCGATGCTCTCTGTCACGCCCAATGATACTCCCAGAAACGCCATTGGTCGACCTTGATGAGACGACGTGGACGGGAGCTCAGGGTTGATTAAGCACGGCTGCTGCTCTTCTTGATTGATTAGGTAGCTTCTGATCTGAGATGGACGCACCGTTTGCACAAATGGAGCTCTTCAGCAGCCGTCTTATAAGCTCGCCCAACAGACGGGCCTCTAACGCCGTCGACGACGGCCCACCTCCACCCACACACACTCACGGTTAGTTGATGAGAAAAAACCACTTCACAGTTCACACAACGATTAGGCCATGGCAAAATCATATTTCGGACATCTTTTCCTGTTGCAGCCCTACATTACACACCTACAGTCAAAGACGGACACGGCATCCGCATGGCGATGGAATCTCTCCCCCATAAAAGGCAAAGGTACAGCATCCTAGGAGCGAGAGGGCCGGTGGAGGCATTGTGTTGTGTCGACACAGGCAGTTGCATAGTACTACAAAACAAAAGAGAAAACAAAAGTTACATTACCGGAAAGATTGGCATCGTAGGCAGTACTCTTTATGTGCTATAAGAAAGTTACGTTGGAACCATTTAGTCGTGGTTAGTGACGACTCATATATCAGATCATGAAGATATAGTCCTTTGGGAAAAATCTTCATCCGAAAAAAAGAGAGGAGAGGACAAGAAGAAAGACGAGGGCTGCATCATGACACTTTACACGCACGACGATCTTGGCCCATACATCCATTGTTCAGTTAAGTTTCTACCAAAGCTAGAGGAGTAATGCTAGATCCAGCAGTAAGCACTTTCTACTTTTGTACAGATCTAGCACTTTCAACTTTTCTACAGACCTAGTAATCGACATAGAAAGTAGAAATTCTAACAGCACCGGTGCATACCGGCAAATCTGTTGCCCTTCGTCCTGGCATCAAGATTGTTGTGCTAACTTGCGGATAAAGATAGAATGTTTTGCTGCAGGAATACATTGCAATACACTTTGATAGGGGTCCATGATAGTAGCTTTTCGTCTGGTAAAAGTAGAGAAGGAAGGATGGTTGCATGCAGACATATTCTCTATCTTCCCTCAAAATCCTACACATATGAATAACATAGGAAAGATTTACATAACATTTCATAAATTCACTCCTCCCCCTGAATTCAATTGGGGTGGGAACAAACCGCTAATCCCGGCCCAACTGATTTGCTCCGCATCAGCCCGGAAGATTAATATACATAGAAACCTTACCTGGGTCTAGCATTGCTCCTCTCTTCACCCATTGAAAAACTAGCACTTCATTATTCTTGTGAATAAAAAATTGTTTTACATATTTTCATTCCTGACGACGAGATTATTAAAAAAAGACCACATTTTAATATTTAAATGATTTTAAAAATTCGTGAAACATATTTCACTCCTTCCGTAAAAACAGATTTCACTCATTAATTAAAAACAGAGAGTGTGGTAATATTCAAAACACTGTTTTCATTCCAAAATCATTGATTTCACTTATTTCAAAGGAATTATTTTATTTAATCAAAATAATCATTTCACTCGTTTTCGAAAAGACCGATTTCACTAGTTTAAAACTACATATTTCACTCAGTAAAAAAGGCTTTCACTCATTTCAAAACACCGATTTCACTCATTTCTAAAGGCTTGTTGCACTCAGTTGAAAAATATAATAAACTAATCATCAGATAGACCTATTTCACTCGTTTTAATCTACACATTTCACTCATTTAAAAAAAGATTTCTAAAGGCTTGTTGCACTCAGTTTATGAATCATTGATTTCACTTAATTCAAAGTACTGAATTCACTTAACTCAAAAAAAATATTTAACTTATTTCAAAGAACCACCTTCACTTATTTCGCATAATTAAAAGTAAGACACCAATGTACAATGCACAACCACTAACACTGCTTTAATAGTAGAGATACTTGTTGTAGCTTTGGCAATGTTGGTCCCATGGTTATTATATA